>NW_027626222.1:0-20785 GCF_034508935.2 Berghia stephanieae
TTTTTTCAAAAGTAAAAATTAATGATTGATTTTTGCATAGACAGGCCTTTAGTACTCAAATTTACTATTGCAGAAAACTGTGACTGGGAATTCCCCCACTGTAAAGCCTCTCGATAAGGGACTTTAACATGGAGAATAGGGGGTATAGGGGTTGGTCACTGACTGCCAAGTTTATCCATATTGCGCTGCCTTCAATCGTGATGAAGTTTGGCATAGGCGTAGATAAATGTATTTTCTAGTGAGTGTCATACCACATAGCCGCAAGTAGGTACTTTGATGGGGCATTGTTGGAAGCTACATCTGTTCCATATTTGAACCATTCCCTTTTGTCTTACTTATTTTCGTGTGCTTTAAATAAATCTTTTTTTTACTATTATTATTTCTATTACTATCGTTTTTTGATAATTACCATTAGTTGTTTTTTTTTTCGGGGGGGGGGGGGGGTCCATACATGCCGAATCTGACGAATTTTTCGTAATTTTACTAATTTTAGACAAATTCCATGGCCAAATGCGAAATTTTATGGAAAATTACGGATTTTTAATTCTTAGTAATACTTAAATGATCATATTAATAGTAATGATAAGAAGAAGAACAACAACAACAGTTATTACTACTACTGCTATAATAATGATGATGATAATAATAATAATAATATTGCGGTTGTTCATACACAATTTCAGAAATTACGTATTTCCTTGTCAAAATACTAAAAAATGACATTTAAATTGCTAAATTTGAAGTTTTCAATTTGGCGATATAGCCACTTTCGTTATTTGTAGTGTTGTCAGTGGATTTCAACTCTTTTTCTTTAGTTTGCTTGGGGGAATGGGGTATTGACATTTTTCTGTTGCCATTCTCTGGTTTCTAACTTTTCCCTGTTTCTTTTTTTTTTCTTTAGCTTGAACGAATCAAGGAAGGTGCAAGATATATTTCTGAGTTGCCGGAGTACGATTTTAATGCCTTGGTGCTGAACGCCCGTACCTTCAGCTTAGCTTCAGGTCGCAGTAGTGCCACTGGCAACTTGAGTATGGATAGTCACGCTAGCCGCCCTGCTGGGCTTTGTCTTGATGAGGATGAGGAGGGCGAGGCAGTATCCATAATGCAAGGAGAGAAAGCAACTACAACCCACTATGGCAGTTTGAACCTCCAATCTTCTTTGAAGCCAACATCTTCAAAGGCTGTTGATGATAGTTTAAAGTTGGATTTGCTCGGTGGAGACCAGGACTCTGGGTTTCGTGGTTCATCCTCATTTAAAGCAAATAGTTTTATGAACAGCATTAGTTGTTCTGAGAGCAATGATGATAGTGAAGATGAGCGACCTGGCTGTTTTGATTACACACAACTCACACAGAAAAGTCGAACTGGGGAGCATGTTCGTATTCGTCACACATCGAATCCTGATTATGATGAAGACATTAAAGTTGACTCCAGTACTGGTGGATCTTCTGTAGAATCTCCAAGAAGTGAAACATCAGTGACACATTTGGAATACAGCCTCACAGAAGATATAGAAATGCAGGTATTCAGCCATGGCAGCCAAAACATTAGGAAAGGTGATGGTGGTGGCTATCCAGCATCTGTCACTGCAGTCAATGAACACCAGCATTTGTATGGTGTGCATAAACGTAACCAAAATGACTACCATGAATTTAATTCCTGGTCAAGTTCCGACACAAAGAGGAATGAAGCCCTGAGGAACTCCTACAACTGTTGTCAGGACCCTGTTCTTGGAAGCGGCTCAAATGCTGGTAATCAGAAGAAGAGTCGTGTTTCCATGGCAGCAAGGGGATATTCTAAGGGTGAGTGTTTACAAGTTTGTTTTCTTGGGGGGGTTCTTTTCTTCTTTCTCTTGTCTTGTTTTTACCATGCTGTGTGTCCCATTTGTTCCATCAGAATGCCATTTAAGAAACAGATTAGCAACACGTGACCTTTTTCTGTTAGAACTATACACAATGTCCGCTGTTCAATGCTAGATACTTACTCATACCCGATTCAGATATGACTTCTTACGACTCTCATGTTAACTTGCAAAGGATGTAACCGCTCACACTTATTCCAGTCTTTACTTCTTAAATCGTTTTATTTTTTTAATGATTTCCCGTATTCAGGCACCATTCACACTATCTCAGTGATGATAATCTTCCGCTGGTTTTTCCACATCAAACATTTTTATCAGATAAAAGCTCAGATCAAATGGTGGATCCGTGTAAAAATCGTCATTCTTTCTTATATTTTGACACCTGTGCTCGGTTCCTACATGAATTTTGGTGACACTCCCATTTTTGTGGCGTCAGTCTAGGCAAACGTCGCCAGATGTCAAAATTGAGACAGGGCGAATAGGAAGGGAATGGGAAAAGGGGGTAAATGAGTCTAGATTTTATTTGTAAGAGGTAAAGAGTGGTAGTACAGTTATAGGTCCGTTTTAAAAGATAATTATTATAACTTCCCTTCCCCCTAATTAGAAAAGAAAGAAAAAAGCCCCTTCTATTAAACTTCTCTCTCTCTCTCTCTCTCTCTCTCTCTCTCTCTCTCTCTCTCTCTCTCTCTCTCTCTCTCTCTCTCTCTCTCTCTCTCTCTCTCTCTCTCTCTCTCTCTCTCTCTCTTTCTTTCTCTCTTTCTTTCTATCTATCTTTCCCTTATCCATACATCTCTCTCAACAATCCTTCAATCAGTCTTCATAGGTTATATGGTTAAAGAGAGTTGATGTTAATCTGCTACAATCTTAACACTTTACTGTCACACCAATAAACCCAGTAGTTTCCCCTGCTGGCACAACCATTTTGGTCTGCCTTGTCAAAATTTCAGTACATGCACTAAAATGCCTATATCTCAATGACTATGGCATAGAATTGCTTCAAATTTTCAGACAACACACTTAAATAAATAAGAAATGCATTGGCGTAGTTGCGGGAAATTATTAATGATTAAGATTTTTTTTTTTAATTATCAAATGTTAAATTTTACTTTTTTTTTACAAAAAAGTGGTTCTTTTTCAAATTATTATTAAATATTACTTTAAAACTCAAAAAAATCTGATTGAAATGAATGAATCAATAACTTAACATTGCAAAAATAACAGTGTTTCTTGTCATGTGGGACCATATTCGATTGTGATTTTGTTTTGATTACATGTTTTAGTACCAATTCTGGTCTGCCTTTTCAACATTTTAGTGCATGTATTAAAATGACCATATCTCAATGACTATGGCATGGAATTGCTTCAAATTTTCAGAAAATACACTGAAATGACTGACAAACACATTGATATAGTTTATAGCTATTATTCAACATTGTTAGATTTTTTTTTAAAAATTGTTTGAAATTAAAAAAAAAAAGTTTTTCTGTTATTGACAAATAATCATTACCTATAATCCCCATAAGACAGATTGCAATGGATGAATAAATAATTCAACATTGCAAATAAACAGTTCTTGTTGTTATGTAGCTCCAAATCTGATGGTTTGTTTTTATTTCATGATAATCCGAAAAATCAAAGAATTCACTGCTACTTCAAAATAAAATGAATTTTCTGCTACCTACTCCAAAATAAAATGAATTTTCTCCTACTCCAAAATAAATTGAATTTGCTGCTACTCCAAAAAAATAAAAGAATTTGCTGCTACTCCATACATAGTGTGGAAATTAATTATAATTAAAACATTCACAATCACAAATTTCCAAGAGCCGCTCTGGCTTTTTGATAATCATCTTCCGTGTGATACAGGCGGAAGCACGGTTCCACGCAGAGTGGTGCATTGCATGGTGCACAGTAGTAACTTGTTTACCTCCTTATCATGTGCTTGCAAACAATACATCTTGGACGCTCCTTTGTTGTAAACTTTCGAGGAAAATGATCAAATTGTGAAACCACCAAACGAGGATGTGCAGCATTGGGCCGCGACTTCTTCTTGTAGTGACGGATCGCTACATTCGGCTTCACAAGCTGATCAATAAGCTCCTTCCTGAAGTCTTTGACGGCAAGAACTTTTCCATTTCCCTTTCGTTGCATATGTTGTTTGTAGCTGATGTGTGCATTGACGAGGGCGACTTCCTTGACGTAATGGTACAAGGCAAGGTACCATTTGTAATTTCTGTGAGGGTAGTAGTAATTGATCATGAGCTGGTCGAAGTGGTCGACACCACCCATGTATTTGTTGTATCTTTCAACAATCATCGGTTTATGGACAGAACGATATCCTGTTGTGGTGTTCTTCGCCCGCACACGTTTTTCCACAGTGTCGTTCCCGTGAACTGTGCTGAGCAGGTTACATCGCTTGGTGTCGTGCCACGTTAGACAGACAAGATTGTCGCTGCGGTAGAATTTTGAGGGATCTGATTTCTTCAGACGTAATTTTTTCTTTTTGAGTGCAGGGGGGAAGCCTTTCCTGTCCTCTCGAACTGTCCCAACAGCACCAGTTTTTTGAAGTTCAAGTGCCTTGAACAGGGTTGGGGATGAGTAGTGACTGTCCATGTAAATGACATGGTTGAAATTTAAGTATGACTCCAGAAGATCTTTCACTACATGGTCAACAAATGTATCTGGCCCAGTAAAATTGAAATAGTTTTTTCCTGTATACACACAGAATTTTAAGCAAAAAAAGGTAGCTGCATCACATAAGGTGAACAACTTGAACCCCCTTTTCGTCGGTTTGTCTGGCATGTACTGCTTAAAATGAATCCTTCCTTTGAACGGGGCCATCGACTCGTCCACAGATAAATGTTGACTAGGGTAGAAATTTGTCCCATATGTACTTTGTGTCAAATCTAGCAGAGGTTGAATTTTATAAAGAGGCATGTAGCCAACCTGACCCCTAGGAATTCGTCCAGTGTTGTCCCTGAAATGGAAAAATGCTTGAAGCATCTTATAATTGTAATAGGGCATAACATCAGAGAAGCAGTTGCCCAAGAGCCAATACTTCTGCCAATGGTCGCTGATGGAAGTCTTGGGATCAATGCCCATGGCTATCTGCAATCCAATGAAAGCACACACTTGCACATCACTGACTGGTGTCCACCTCTTCTTGTAAAAATTGCTATCAGGGAGAGGAGCAAGGGATTGGGCAGCATAACGGTTTGTCTCAGTGACGAGTAAATTTATCACATCATCAGGGAAATATAAGTTGAAGAAGTCCAGTGGTGTTGGTTCATTGAGATCAACCAACAATCCAGCGCGCTTCGTGAAAGGACCTAAACACGTCGATCGATGACTCTCACCTTCGTCAAAACGCTCCCAGTCTATATTATTAGAAGTTTGATGCTGAGGAAGGGTCTGTCCTGATGCCACGCCCCTTTGTCCACCTCTATCAACTGTATTTCTGGTCGGTTCATGATCAGAATCGTCTCCACTATCACTATCAACATCGAGAAGTCGCGTAACAGTAACAGTGAATTCAGGATCATCTGTTGGGAAACTAGCCCATGAATTGACATTTTTTTCCGAGTAATAACGAAACTCCTGGTTATCGTCTACTACGTAGCTAGTCGAGGCATCACCTTCTGCAGCCATGGCAACGTGAAAAAAGTGTCTAAAATCGTCTAGAATCGTGTTTTTTTTCGATCAGTTGAAGAATGGAAACGGAAAAACGAAAGTAGGAAGTGCGCAGGCGCAGGAAGAATAACTCTGCTGGCTTTTATCAAACCTTTCCGTAACCAAGGGACGCTGTCGCAATAATGCGTCCAGTGACGACTAGCAAGCTATTTCCGGGTCGCATTATTGCGACGTGTGATAGTAAAGTGTTAAGGGGTGCTGAACTTAGTTTAATCTTTTTACTTTTACAATGTTTAACAATTTTAATATATTGAAGATACTTGAGTCTTATATGTAAGATCTGTAACCATATGGCTACAGTAACAGAGATAACACAAGTAAAGACAAATACTTTCCCGCCTTTTGACCAAAAGTTGATTTTAAATCTCTTGAATAGAGGGTGTTTTTAAAAAACTAGGAAGGGACATTTAATTAAAATTTTACATAAACAGGCCTGTAAATCTTCCGTCTATTGTCGGAATTTCCGTCAGTACGATTTTGCCCTATAAGTGCTAAAAAAAAAAAAAAAGGTAATAGTAAAAAAAAAAATTCGTAACGTCAAAGAACAGAACCAATAAAAAAAGTAAATAAAGGACTTTTATTTCGTTCCTCGAAAAAAATAGATTTTATTCCGTTTCTAATGCCGACTTAAGACAAACAGAACGAAAAAACTTTTTTTTTTGTCGCATCAAAGACAAATCGTGCCGTCTATCAGTTAGCTGTAATATTATCATGTCACCCACACGCTCCGCTAGACGTTTATGTATTCACTGCTTGACTACTGTGCCACAGCCAGCGAGAGAGAGGTCGCGAAGTTCTCGTGAGTCGTCTTCACACACACACACACACCTAGTCAGTAAATAACGCACACACAGAAGTGTGTCGAACCGGACCGGAAGGTTTCTCTCTATTTTGCTACCGACACACATGCATATCTCCGGTTCTTATTTCACAGTCTCTATATTTCTTTGGTTCCGTCCCGATGTGAGATGGGAAAAAAATAATGTGAGATAATTATTTTTATTCGAAATATATATTCTTCTTCAAAAGCTCTCGCACCGCCTCCTCTTCTTATTCTTCGTCGTCTTCTTCTTCTTATTCTTATTCTTATTCTTCTATAAGAATTAAACGTTTAGCACCAACAGGAGCAAAGATACGCAGCTTCCCGTGTCGAGCACTAGACGTCTAGATACACATCCTTCAAAAGGGTAGGAATTGTTCTCTTCCTTTCATTTTACAACTAACTCAGACCTGGGACCTCAAATAATTGGGGTTTTTTTTTTTGTTTTTTTTTTTTTGATACCATAAATTAAGGACCTCGTTATAAATAAGTAGGGGAAAGTGATATGATTTGACGTGTCATATCTGTGTTGTGTCCATATTTTTGTCCTGTTGTGTCTATTTTCTCGTGTTCAAAAAGTTCTGACAATTTTTTCATCAACCATTTACAGGCCTGCATAAAGTATGTTATATCTCTACTGTTAAGAATAGATGTATACTAGATGTAGTACAGTCGACTCCGCTTAATCGCACACCCTCGGGAGTTTAGGTTAGTGTGTCGATTAAGCGGAGAAGCTAAAACTAGCATCTAAGCACCAGCTTTCGTGTACCATACTTGTAGGACCTTCCCCTCTGAGGTTTCTACGGATTTGGGACTGTCATATTTAAGACAGTAGACTTATTAGAAGAGGCTTTTTTTTTTTGTTGGGGGGGGGGGGGGGGGTGTGTGTTTGGGGGTTTATTTTCTTTTAGAATTTCTCTTTTTATTCATGTTTCATCGACAACAAAGGTGTGTGACATTATTGTTTGTAAGATTGGTAATCGTGAAGCGTTGATTGTAGTAAAGCCTTGTCTCGTCTGCATTGTAAATGTCATTAGAGTCATACTGCTGAAGAAGTTATTTCACAACTTCATCACTCCATTGTCTGACAGAAGAGACATCAGCATAGCCTTCTTTTTCAAGCATGACATTCTGTCGACCATCTCAAGAGCCAACTTTTTAATGGGGAGAGAGACTTGCCTTAAGTTTATGCCAGTTCAGTCGCCTTTTGAGTGGACATGGACTGTATGGATCATTTAAAAGATGAGTCGCGAGTCCTCCCCGTAATCCTTTCTTTATTGTTCATGACCCAGTTGAGGAAAATGATGCACAGGTAGAGAATTGCCTCAAGTGGTCGGACAATGTAAAAAAAACACGACATTGGGTGGACTGCGATCACGTTTCACTCCTTGTGATGCAGGCAGCGAGTTTGAGTCAATTAGCCCGTCGTGTCAGGTTATCGTTAGATGTCAGTTAACGAGCATTGCACGTCTGACCTAGTCGGGGTCGGAGGGAAAGTGGAATGGCGTTGACGAGGAAGGTTTTTTCACGCATGATACGATATTAATGTGCCAAACTGGTTTAATGTGAAACATATTTTCATTACCTGTTTTAAATTGTATTTTTTAGATGTTTTTTTCAAATCAAGATGTAGCGATTAACCGGAGAAGGTGTACGATTATATAGAAAAATATTCTGTTTTTCGGGAATGTATAGTGTATAAGCGGAGTGTTCGATTAAGCGGCGGGATCTGTAATATGATATACAAAGGTCTGATATTTTATGTTATGATTTTGTTGAGTTTGACAGGTAGACCGATGCATTTTCCTCCTTTTTGACAAATTGCCATTGTCATCATTGCTAAATGTGCTGGTCAGATGTACAATTTAAAAATTTTGAGCTTTTTATATGGCGCAATTTCCACTTTAAAAAGGCTCTTTTTAAGCGCTCTACAATGGGTCTTTGGCCAACACGTAACAAAGAAAACGAGTCATGACGCCTTGTAAGCAATATTACAAAAAATTTTACGACTGAGTCAACGCTGTTAACGTCTGGGTACTCATTTTACACCTGAGTACAGTGAAAAAATGTGAGTAAAGAGTCTTTTCCTAGGACTCAAAAAAAAATTTTTTTTAATTGAGCGTTTATATAGCGTAATATCCACTAAATGTGCTCAAAGCGCTTTACAGAATTATGCACCGAGCGAGGCTCGTACCCAGTACATTCAGATCCGAAAGCAAATGTCATACCACAAAGCCACACAGAAATTTACAAAAAATGTTGTGTAATAATACAGTGATGCCAACCTTACGTAAAAAATGCATATTCTTATGAATTTTTGCTTCTAGTACACATTTTGCTCAAGAGTGTAAGCATTATTCATTTTTTATTATTTATTATTTAAGAATATTAAACAATCATACGCTCTTTTAATGCTTAAACATTTTTATCTGTTTATTGCCATGGACGTTCATATAATATAGGGAGTTCAATATAGTGCTATATGGGTGGGTCATATCAGATTTTTAAGTGGATTCAGGAAGTGGATACTATTCATGTTGAATTTAAATTATCAATAATATCATAACATATGGTCTAATTGCCCATCATCAAATTTAGTGCTAATTATAGTTTTTGAAGGATTGTACGCATTTTTTCAAAATCTTACTCATTTTGTCTCTCTATTGTACACATTTTCATGGGCTATGGTTGGCAGCACTGATAATATATATGTAATCTATGCATCTCATCTTAAACTGATTTTCTCAGCCAGAGTATTACTGTCAAAGACTTCTTTTGTTCTGAAATCTGGTATTTATCAAATTGTCTTAAAAACTATCTCTGCCCACCATGTCACAATCCAGAACATGGGTGAAATTGTGGACATTTTGTTTATTCAGTTGAAGCCTGTAATTGGAAGGCCATTATATCAGAACAACCGGTTAATTGGAACAATCTGTCGGTCGACAATTTTTGCTATGGAATTTCTACTGGTTAATCGGAATTGTTTCAAACTTTCAGAACTTTATAGGAACATTTTATTTCTTTACAAAAAATCAAGAATATAAATATCCCTATCGAGAATAACAATATTGCAATCATCATCCTGTATTTTCATATGAGCATGTAGATCTTTTCTTTTAAAGTGGCATCAAGCCAATCACCACCCATTCCCTTTTATATGGTAATGGCAGAAGCTATATTATACTCAGCCCCTTTGACGGTCTTGGGGTTAGCAAATAGAATGTGTTGTAATTTATGGTGTATCAGGATTCATGTGTCTTCAATTCATTTGGTCAGTATTCAGGATAGGCTTGTACTTGTTGACAGTTCATTATATATGTATGATTCCCTTGATTTTGATATTACCCCATCAGTTTCCTTGGAGCCTCCTTTAATTTCGCGAGACTGTTTTAAAAAATGGCGGAGTGCATCAAAATACAATGAAATGCACACCATCGTCGCTACAAAACGGTCTCCTCCACTACCTTCTTTAGTATAAACACCAACAGCACATCATAATCATCACTCCTACAACCACCACTGTATCATCGTCACTGCCGACACAGCCACAATCACCACCATATGGGGCATCTCTGCCAATAATACTGCAACCACCACACAATATCAATACCGCACCAGTGTGAACACCACCACGACTTCATCATCACTACCACAACAACTGCCACCATGTCATCAACACTACCCCACCAGATCGTCACCACTAAGACTATAACATCATACCACCACCACATCATAATCATCACTACTACCACCACCTCTACTACTACGACTATATCATCATCACTACAACCCATCATCGCCATAAACAACATGAATACAACTACTGCCACACCATCTTCACTACTACAACCAACCCTGTCACATCAACATCAAAAACACCACCTCCGCCATGTCATCATCATCATCATCGCTACCGTCACTACTAAGTTAATAAATTACTTTATGCAATCATTCCGTCTACTTTAATGCCGAATGGAGTCATTTGGAAGACGCGATGCGCTCACGTTAAGAGAAAATAATTATTTTTTAATGTTAAAAAACAAAATTAAAGTTATGGGGTTTGGAAATCGCGAAATAAAGTACACTCTTGCCCAATGCAAAATATGTCTATTTTGAGACCTCACTGTAAGAAAAGTAAATATCTAAGAACTGAAGATAATCAGCAACCCATACTCTTGGTCTAATTATTTTTTTTCAGAGCCCTTAGAAACATAGTGGAAGAGTTATTGAGCCCTGAAAACTGAAATTTTGCTATTTTGCGTAATCAAGGTACACAATCACTTTTTCGACAAATTTAGCAATTTTCAAAAATTCATAAAAATATAACTACAGAACCAAAGATAGTGGAATTCTCAAAAGTACCCCAAAATAAACAATCAAAGACTGATTAAAATATACCACTTAACCCAGTGAAATAAACAAGCTTTTGAAATTAAATGCTTTGGGAGCTATCATCGATAAATACCAGAATTCTGCGATTTCCAAAAAATCATGAGAACGTGTTTAACCTCCTTTGAAGTGTTTAAAGAATCACAAAATGTTAATCTATTAAGGCATATAATATATGCAGTCCTACTGATAATATATAATATATACAGCCCGTAACTGTGAGATCTAGTTAATAACCGTCAACCAGATAAAATTATCAAACCACAGAAAAAAGGTGAGCAGGAGTTCACTTGTTGTCCTCTATCCCCTTATCTTTTTTCAGAGTTGCTGTCTGTCTCATTCTTGGTTTTGTCGGTTTCCTGGCCGGATTAATGGGCTGGGAGGGAAACAGTTTAATACAGAGTCATGGTTTTTGGGAGATTATTTGTTTGTCCTCGTAATGCATCTCTCTTTTGTGTAATGTTTGATTTGTTGTTCTGAATTTTGTAAGCATTTGAGTGTATTTCTCTCAGAAGGATTCTGTGTTTGTGTCTTGGTGAGTCTTTTGGGTGACTTCAAACAAAGGACATTGAAAGTTTGTTCTTGGAGTCCGTTCGTGAGCCCGACTTGAACTACTCTTACCTTTTCTCGGGTGCTTGCGATCTTAAGTTTATTTTTTCTTTACTACTCCGTTTCTACCTTTTAATTGGCACTTAAATGGCCTACAAGTAAAAGTGTTGCAAACACCATAAAAACCCTTCAAACATTCTTAGCTCAAATATCTCTCTCTCTCTCTCTCTCTCTCTCTCTCTCTCTCTCTCTCTCTCTCTCTCTCTCTCTCTCTCTCTCTCTCTCTCTCTCTCTCTCTCTCTCTCTCTCTCTCTCTCTCTCTTTCTCTCTTTCTCTCTCTGTATGTGTGTTTCTTTTTCATACATGCACAGATCAATAAAGTTCACCCAGTTTTTTAGCCTCGAACAGTTTTCATCTTCCTGTTCTGTACTTACCAATAATAGATCATAACAATCACTTTGACCTCAAGTAATACCACGATTACAGAACACGATGATTAAATAAGTTCGTAGCACCCTATCTAACACCTATATAAAATCGTTTTGTTTGTATTTTGGTAAAATTTTAGATAGCTTTTTTGTCAGCAAATATGGGAACGCGCCTGGCGGCTATATTTTGCCTTTCAAAAATATTCATTCTTCTGCCTTATTATATGCAGCAGATTGTGCCCGCACACATCTGGAATATGAATTTATTTTATGTGTTTGAATTTTCCGTGTCATATTCTTTATTTTAAGCTTTATATATATATTTGTTTTTATTTTTTTTTCGTTTTGTTTTCATTTTCGTTTTTCTTTTTTTGTTTTTTTTTTTTTTTCTTTTCTTTTTTTTTCTTTTACTCTTTTTTTAGGGGGGGGGGGGGTACTTTTGTTAATATTTTTAGTTACATGATCTTAGCTCTGTTCAGTATGTGTATTAATGAAATAGTTCAAGACATAGGTCATTGTCTCTCCAATACTTTGACGTACAATTAATTTTTAAGAATATCGATGCGTGCTCATGTCACAGATGTGCGATGCAGAGGGGAAAAGTAGTAGTGACCACCCACGATATATTCGACAGCTGTGCGTGTAGTATATTTTTGTACGTCTCTGAATGGTAGGATCTCTCTCGCCTCAAATTTCAATCGATATATGAATTCAAATTCATGGACAGGGCTTGCTGGCCTCTTTTCAATTACACATTCTTTCGTAAGATACTTTTCGGACTGTCTGTGCCCAAATGTGCACGAGTGATACGATGGACTTTTTCTTAATAGAAGAGGGAGGCCAACATTACAACTTGGTTTTAAGCAACGTCTAAAATAATGCTGGATCTGTCAAATTGGGCTTTGGGAGATGATGGGTTCTTTTTCCTTGCATATCATCTCTCTAATATATGTAGCTGTTTTTTGTTTTGTTTGTTGTTGTTTTTGGGGGTTTTTTTGGCGGGGAGGGGGGGTGTTGTTGTGGGTTTTTTTATATATACTAATATCTGTGAGCATTTGGGTGTATTACTCTAAGCGGGATCCTGTGCTACATCCATTCCCTGTTTGAACCATTCTCCTTTATCTTATTGAAATCATTGCTTTTGTTGTTCGCTTTTAATGATAAATATAGATTTATTTTTTTTTTTGTATCCCATTTTCTTCCTTTTCACTGGCGTCGAAATGACCTATATGTGTTGCAAGTCCACAAACTTTTAAAACAAACAAACAAAAAGACTATAACAACAAAGTTTGTCAATTGTTCTGACTGTTGAACCCTGAAAAATGAGCAACAATGTTGTTGCCCGGGTCTGAATGCGGCTTAGAAGTAAAGTGGTGGCATATGACAGAGATCCCTACCATTCCTTTTTTTTCTCAGAGGTAATTCCGCATTTTACCATTTTGCCGACATCCTAGGTAAGACGTATAGTATTTTAATCGATAATTTTGGTTTTGCTTGACATGTTATAAGGAATAATTGCGTGTTTACAGTGTGAATAGAATAGGACCTTTCTTCTTTTTTTTTTCTTTTTCTCTTTTCTTTTTTTTTTTTTTTTTTTGTTTTTTTTTTTTTAATTATTTAATAAAATTAATTATAATCGCCACATCTGTAGCTGCTTAACTCAATGGATACATTACTACGGCTTTTATTTCAAGAACTGTACGTTGATTCCTCATTTTCACAAAAATTCCTGTTGTATCTTAACTCCTCTTACTGACGTCTTTGGGTATGGGGCCTCTGTATGTGTTTTTTTTTTTTTTTTTTTTTTTTTATCTCAGATCATGAACTATTCCAAAGCATTGAGCATGATAAAACCATTGAAATAAGCTATATAGCCCGCTCGTTATCATACCGGCTCTTGATAGCAGTTGATATGCAACAGAACTTTGTTATCATGTAATGTGAAACTGTTTGATTTTGTTGAGAGGTGCTTCATTCTCATAAATAATAGGGGTGTCATCAACTTTTTGAGGCAGCTATACGCAATAATCAATTTAATGAAGAGCCTTTTTCTTATCGTTAAAACGTAAATTATACACCAGTTTTGTTTTGTTGTTTTTTTTTTTCGTGTTGTGTGTGTGTGTTTTTTTTTTTTTTTGTTTTTTTTTTGGGGGGGGGGGTGTGCGGGTTGTGTGTTAATTTGTGGGATCGAGTCCAACCGATAGCTCAATGGTCTGGATTCGAACTAGTATGCGCGCTATGGCTCTCGTTACCAGCTGCACCACTCAACCTATATCACAAACGGCTCAGGTTTAATCTAGGGGTGATTAAGAATTGCCTTAGGGTCCCTTATAACTTAATTGTATTAATAACAAGTGAGTCAAGACAATAATAGTAACGCCCAAATGCAATAATAACAATTCTATACATAAAGTTTAATTAGATTGTTACAGGAAAAGATAGAAAGAATAAGTATTTATTTAATATCAGGAAGAATAGCTCTAATTGAGTGGATCTAATCTATTATATATTTATTTGTTTACTTTGATATAATCATATGTGTCTGTGGAAAATACATTTGAAAATGGTATAAGCCCGTTTGGCTTATCTTTATCCCGTCGGCTTGCTTGACTGAGGCAAATGTATCAGCTAGTTCCAGGGTTGGCGCCTGCTTTGCAGAGTTTTCTGGACATCACAACAGTGTGTTGTAGTTAGGCTGACATCAGGGGTTTACCGCTGTTCAAGGACTGGGATGCAGGGATTCGGCACAACTGGGTGCTCCAACGACACGGAAAAGGACCAGGACTTCAGTTTAAGAGTTGAAACAACAAGGTCTTAGAGCCAATCGAGTTTGTCTTTCGCCACCGAATCGTCCTTGAGCGACACATCATAATAGCCTTTATTTGCCGACAAAGGCAAGGAGAAGCAGTAACTCCATGATAATGGTAGTTAGTATATATATAAACATCAACTGACAGTCGAGCTATCTTACATGATGAGAATTTAACAGGTTTGTGTCCCTTGTATTTCTTTATTTATTTTTATTAATTATAATTGAGGTTATGATGTGTGGCCGGCGATTGGCGGTAGGGTTACAGACATTCAAGCAATATACATATTGAATATAAATGAAATAATAGCATAGATCATAAGCAAATGTTAACTATAGTATAAGATACATATAGATATAGCTTTGTACAGGTATTCCAACTTACGAACATCCATGGAATAGCACAATTAAAATATATACACGAACTATAATATTAATAATAGATAGATTAAATTGAATTCACAGTAATATCTCGTTCCACTTTGAATGTTAACCAATAATTCATTTTACCTCCAGCCGAGATAGACAAACTTTTACAAGTTTGAAAGATAGCTCTTTTCTCTTGGGCTTCTTAGCGTGTGTGTGATTAGATTCAGATATGAATTTTGTTTTGTGAAATGAATTATGGGGAATAGCCAATCAGAAGAATGTTCCTGTTTTAGATAGCCAATGATATCCAGATGCTTTGGTAAGAAAGAATAACGGAGAATTACCGGAGAGCTAGACCTTAATTGTAATTTCAGCTACTCTTGAACGAGACAAGACCTCAGGGCATATGCACGATGGCGACTTGTTTGGAAAAGGTAATTAGCAGGTGGCATGAATACAATGGGCAGACAATTTGAACAGGTAGATAAGCCTTAAGCTGAAGGTGAGTGTTCCGTTATACAATGGAAATGTTTCCCCACCTAACGACCAAAATTTCCGTTAGAAAGATTTGGGGCTTTATTGGAGAAAGGCTGTCCATGTTTGAGTATTTTTAATGGAGGTGTTGATCAAATATATGTCTCGTCCACTAGGTTTGAAGTGGTTTTAAATGAGACGATGACGAATGATAAAGAAATCACGCAGTGAAAGAAAATCGCTCGTCACAGGGGGCGGTCATGTGTTTATTACAATAACTGAGGGAATGGCTCAATCGGCAACATGCCGTCCTGCAACACAGAGGGTGGGCGTGATGATGGTCGAGAGGACTTTGGAAGCATGAAAAGCTTTACCCCATTCTACAGCGTTTTGAAGACGTTAACATTTGTGTTTTGTTTTTGTTTTTTTTAAACAGCGGTTATACTTTTGTACAAACAGATGTCGTTCGGGATTAGATTCCGAGTCTTGAAGTGCTACGTGTGGCCAATCTTGTTATACGGATGCGAAAGCTGGACTACAAATGCAGAAACACAAAAGAACATTGAAGCTTTTGAAATGTGGTGCTTGAGAAGGATGCAGAGAATATCGTATACCGCACACAAAACGAACGAAGAAGTGCTAAAACAAACATACCAACAAAGGAAACTAATGCCCTTAATAGTGGATCGACAACTATCCTTTTTCGGACACATAGTAAGGAAAGATAAGAATGAATACCTGGCAAGTTGTGGAAAAATACCTGGTAAACGCGCCCGGGGGAGACAAAGAAAAACACTCATAGACCAACTGAAGGGCTTCACCAACCTAACAATCCAAGAGCTGTTTGAAAAAGCAAGAGACAGGGAGGAATGGAGAGAGATAATTCATGCAGTATCCGAAGCCTGGACCAGGCATGGAACCTAGAAGAAGATACTTTTGTAATCCCACGTTATTTCAACATTATTTGTTATCTGTTAACAAACAGGGTTCGATTTTACTCAAACATGACGCCATATCTCAACCGGTTTGGTTTTTATAGGTGCAAACGAAGCAATGAAAGGCACAGCGTTTGGGCTTCATAAAAACAAATGGGATTGAGGGGCGATACAATTATGCATCGGTGTTATCGCTCTCTTAATGAAGGTGGTTATGCCTACATATTGTCTTGTAAATGTGAGGAATGTTTATTCCAAAGTAAAAAAAAGTCGGTTTAAATAGATCAAACAAGTTGTAATTCTGCATGCTTTGACCGTGAAATGCCCTTAACATTTTGATGGGGTCATCAATCTTATGTGCAAATACGTTTATTAATACGTCCCTACCACTTGGACTTTGCGCACAGACGACTCCTCGCTGCTGATAACAGCGGCAGGCTAAGTGAAGGCAAACAAGCTTGCCATTTTGATTCAAACTTGAATTGTATTTCTCTCAATGTGTTGTCCACTTAAAATCATCACTTCAGATCTGTAATAATACGCGGGGTATTTTAAATGAGATATGCGTGTGTAATTGTTTGATTGTCCCGTGACTTTGTGGTCACTTCGTTTGTGTGTACAGTATCTGAGCAATGTTTATCGGAATCATGAATCAACAGCCAATGGCGAAAGTGCTCGTGCATGTGGAAGCAACACCCATGAATATCCCCGTTTCTTATGTTGGATATGTGGGGGGGGGGGGGGGGGGGTTGGCATGGCGCACAGATAATATTGTTTTTGCCTTGTATCCAGAAACGGAGACATTATACAGTGCTATGAGACATTAAACTTGCCTGCCAGTCAATGCAAGACAGCGTAATCGAATGTGGCATGATTTACTCTTTATCCGATACGGACTAAGTGATAATGATAATGCAATGAAATCTAATTTACGCCTGTTTAAATGTCGTATTAGACTTCTAATTGCATGCATCGACGTCATAATAATATGATAGATAGGCATTACGCTAAAAGAAAATTATTATTATTAATATTATTGTTGTTGTTGTTACCTTAATGTAATAGACTTAGATCACGTGGTCCTAGAACACTTAAATATTTTACAGGACGTTGAAAAATGTTTTGTTACACGAATGAGCACCTTTTGTGTTCCAATTTTTGTATAACAAAGCAAAAAAATCCATACTGGAATACAAACAAAACGCGATTAAAGGGAGAGATAATCGTCGTTCGTTGATTAGTGGGCATTCGATTTACCTCTAATCCAGATCGTAATCGGGGTTTTTATATATATATATATATAATTATTATACTGACGGTGATGATAATAATAATAATGATGAGGATAACTACTCGCATTATTCTTCTCCGCCCTTGTTAACAATGTTTAGCGAAGTGGCAGTTACGGCGGCAGTGAAAATGACATACCGACGCGGTTTCATGCCTGTATCCCCGCCAGATAGTACCGAGTTGAACTACCTGTCGTGCTGCATGGGCTTCAGCCACCTCGCCCCAGCTTACTTCGAGGCGCTGTGCTGCGGCTGACGCCTGAGTTATCTATCCAATCTTTCCTTGGAGCAGAACCCAAAGACAAAAATATCTCCATGGGAGTGGATAAAGGAAATTTTATTTATTTTGATTTTAGATACATGGTGTTTCTGTCCACTGTTAGCATTGAGAAATTGTAATCTCAAAACCTCACTGTTACAATCGTCTGCGTTATCATAAATCGGACCAGGGTACTTTTCACGCCTCGTTTGTTCTGTGAGTGTCATTTTTCCATGTCTTGTCCCAACATATTATGACAACTTAACACATGTCTCCTATCGATCTGTGTAGCTTGTTCACACTATTTATCTCTAACAATACATGGATTTAAACTATTCAAGGATTTTTCGAGCTCCTGTACTTACACTCATGCGTACGCCACCAACATACATTCGCCACCACTACTACTACTACTACTACTACTACTACTACTACTACTACTACTACTACTACTACTACTACTACTACTACTACTACTACTACTGCTGCTGCTATTACTACTAGTACTATTACTATTACTGCTACTACTACTACTACTACTACTACTACTACTACTACAACCATCATCACTACCACTACTCCTACAACCACCACCGCCACGTCATCACTACCACTACTACTACAACCACCACATCATCATCACCACCACTACTACAACCACTACCTATGTATCATTGTCACTGTCGCCACTACTACAACCACCACCATTAGGTTTTGAAGCTTTACTTCATTTGAAATAAAAATGACTTTGGGATGGTATTTGGCATTGTGTTTACTTATCGTACGGTTCTAATCAGCTAGCAATTAAGAATTATTATAGGATATCTTATTGTAGTAAAGGCTCTCGGCTTAACAGGGGTGAAAAAGGGAGGGGGTGCTTTTGTATTATGGTATTATATTTTCGCGTCATGTTGATGGTAGTTTTTTTTTGTTTTTTTTTTTTAATTTATCGCAGTCTTTGTGTTCTTTATGTAATTCATTGACCAAGCAGCGCATGCTCATCCATTGCAGTCTTCAGCTTGTCAACTTATTTTGTGCGATACTAAAGTAATTTACGAGATGTCTTTTTAAGGGGGATGGAACACATACACACTCTCTCTCTCTCTCTCTCTCTCTCTCTCTCTCTCTCTCTCTCTCTCTCTCTCTCTCTCTCTCTCTCTCTCTCTCTCTTCACTTTATCTGTCTGTCTATCCATCTTAATCAATCAATCAATCCAATTTCTCTTCACTCGCTCACTCAGACACGCAAACACGTCACACTCAGTGCTTTTTCGAGCCCAGTGTGATGCTAACGCACTTATCAGGTAGTACCTACACACATAAGTATGTCATGCTTTTAGGTGCGACACACTCGATACATTTTATCTTTCCCCTTGCGCTTGTTGAATTTTGACTTTCACCCCCGTGACTCTCAGCGTTGTTCATAATCATAACGTTTCGTTTTTGGATTCAAGCTTTCCGTGAAATTGAGAACTGTGCCGATGTTGAACGTTGACCATTGTTATGCGATGTCATCGGTAATGAGATGCGTCCCGATTATTTCACTCTGAACACGACATGACTTCGCTTTACTTTTAATGACTTGTTTGTGAAAACGAGCACGCGTTACTTATTCAATGTGTTACTTTCAATGTTAGCAGTTTTGTCGGGTTTGCTCTTGTGAACTCGGTAAAAGGATGTTATTATTTTGTATTGTCAAGTGAGCGATAATTGATTCTGCCATCTGCACGTTTTTTTTGCAGCCCTCAATGCTCCCTTGATCCCAGCTTTGCTGTTAACAGTATTTTTTTTTAATGGCCATGCTTTTATGTGTGTGATTTAGTGTAACATTATACACATTCATGATATACATGGGCACACACTGCCTGGCTTTTATTGATAGATAAGTCCCATCATACGTGTGTTATCGGAAGGAGGTGGTGACAGTGCATTGTATTAATCTTTATTCACGATTGTGGTTTGGAAAATTGACTGATTAAACACAACCTTGTCCGGCAATGAATGTCATTGATCATATTGCTTAGTAAAAACGCGGATGGTATGAAACTTGACGCAAAGTGGTGTTTGTTAGTGTGTTCAATTCAATGATGGACTTTGACTCGTCACTAATGAATGAGTGATTGTTCGGTTTGGTTGTTTATTTCAATTTCCTGAGAAATTATTTGATTTAGTTCGCTATTTTGCGTATGTCGTGTCATGATTGCATGTCGTATTATAATGCTTTTCTTCCTGGAGAAAACAAACTGGTGGAATGTAATGTGCGCTAAGTTTTGCATATCCTCTTAAGAATTCACTGGATTTATCATTTCTCCCTTATGGCAAATTGTGAGAGCTGCCTTTAAGCACCTTGGAATATTTTTGCACTTGCCTATAGAATAAGCCTTCAATTATGTCACCGTGACATTGTATGGATAATTCTCCACCGTTAAAGTTAACAGTGAAACGGGCATACCATAATTATAATTATAGTAATATGCCTTATCATGGATTTGCCCACCTTATGACCAGGGACCCCTGTTTGCATCTTCGTGGGCAATTTGTTTGTCCCGGTGTTCTTCAACCTCGGTGACAACGATGTGATCACCTCCGGTAAGTTTTGGTTATCATAACTAGGCTACATTTTCCGTGTGAGGACTTCCGTAGTTTCACAGCACGCCTAACGGGATTTTTTTTTAATATCGAGGGGAGACCCCCCAACCCCCTGACCCGAACTAAAGATACTATAACGTGATGAAACATAATGTTTGCCATCGCTTGCAACATCGAAACTGGTGGGAAACACAGTAAGTAATAATGGCGTCGTCCGGGTGACAACCGACTCAACAAATTGTTTTGAAATTAGAAAAGTCACACCACTTATAAAAATGAAACTTTAAATAGTAACGATTGAAGTCAATATTGCTAAAGATTA
>NW_027626223.1:0-6277 GCF_034508935.2 Berghia stephanieae
TGAAAAATGAAATTTTGTGCCCTTCAAACAATTTAACGATGATGGTCTATTATTATTGTTGTCACTGTTATTCTAAATATAGGAACTGGTGCAGCTCATCAAGAACACCAAAGATTCCCATCGTCTGCATCTGCAACGATCGCAATTCCATGAAGAGGGCGCACTCGGCCAATTACTGCTTCGACCTCGATTCCAACGACCCAAGTGGAGCAATCAAAGGTGCCATGATGACCCTTGCATTCAGGGAAGGTGTGAAAATTCCTCCTTTTCTGCCCGTTCAAGAGATTATATTGGCAGCGAATCATGATAAGACAGGTAGTGTTTTTTTTTTTAAAATTTGTGTTTGTTATAATTGCTGACCGATGTTTGTTCATAAATGCTCTAACCGTCTGTTTTAACAGATTAAAATGAAATGAAAAATAGTCGTACCATAGAAATTTTTAGCCTTCAGGCAGCAGTATTTTCCATAATGTTCAGAAAAAAAATCACAAGAGAAGTTGAATAAAGCTTCAATTTAATAAAGGAAGATGAGAATATCAGAGTACAATGAAGAAATTGTGGAGATAGTAGACCGGGCCATTGTTACAGTTAATCAGTATATTTACAGATTTTTGGGAGGGGGTTCCAATTTCCCTTTTCTTTTTTTTTTCTTCTTCTTTCTTTCTTCTTTTTCCCTTTCTTCTCTTCTTCTTTTTTTCTTCTCTTTTTTCTTCTTCTCTTCTCTTTTTCTTTCTTTTTTTCTTTTTTTTTTTCTCAGATTCTCATTTTTTTAAAGTTAAATTTTAGACTAACATTATAAAAGAAATATTGTCATTTCTCTCAGAATCAGACACGTACATATGAATAAGTTTGAAATCATGCATTCGTTTATACAGAATTTTACCTTCAAATTGGATTTTTTTTCTTTTCTTTTCTCCAAAACTATGCATATTTTTTAGGTTTTGCTCCCATTAGCAGATCTGAGTAGTTATTACCAAATTTTTAGTTCGACTGATGGAATAGCTTATTATTTACTTTCCCGATAGTTCAGTCGGTAGAGGGACCTCGCCTTTCTAAAAACGCAAAGGGAAACCCAGATCGATCCCGGGTGCGGTCAAGAATTTTTTTTTTTTTTTTGACCTCCCTGTCCACCCAGCAGTAAATGGGGGGCTAGATCTGTTTGATCTGGTGGAAAGTACTTTGCAATAATAGACAAGCGTCCTAATCCAAAGGGTAGCAAGCAATTATTATTGTCAGTTTCCACGGTATAGAAACCGGATCAAACTCCGGCTCTATGGCCTTAACGGCCTGAAGGACCCCTTTTTTTACTTTACATTATCATATTGCCCACTTTTTTTTTTAATTGGTTGAAGATATCATGGCTCCTATTTGAAGCATTAAATATATTATTGTTTAAATTATTTTGCAACTCACAGTTTAAAAGCATGTATGATGATTTTCTAATAATAAAATACTTTTAAAAATCTTTTTGCCCTGTTTTTTGCCTGTTTGTCCACCACAAGGTCATCACAATATGTCCATGTGGACAGCCACAGAAAAAGAATTTGACCTTTTGACCCAAGTCAAGGCAAGATGCCAAAAAGGCACAAAGGACCCTCAAATTGGTATTTCATTTCATTATTCAATTACCTTTTGTTAATTTTTTTTAATCAAAAAGGTAGATAGATCAGCTATTGGCTCCCCTTAGGCGAAGGTCATGGGCTTGAACAGAGTTGCCAACTCTCAATTTTTTTTTATCCAAAGCCCATTATCCCAATTGTGAAATTTTTAAAAATTCAAACTGTTTTATTAGCACAAGATTGCATTTCTGGTTTGATTCCTGGTGAAGAAATTTATATTTGTATTTTTATTTTTTTTTTTTTTTTTTTGTTTTTGGTTTTGTTTTTTTTGGGGGTTTTTTGGGGGGGGGGGGGGGGGGGGGGGGGGGGGGGGGTGTGTGGGGGGGGGGGGGGGGGGGGGGGGGGGGGGGGGGGGGGGGGGGGGGGGGGGGGGGGGGGGGTTCTTTTTTTTTTCTTATGGCCTTTGTTGTCCCGTGCAGTCATTTTGCAGATGGAATTTTATACCGTAGTTCCATCCTCTAAATAATTTAAAATCGATTTTAAAAAAGGACATTACAGTAAAATTTTGAGACTTTTTATTTAATTTGAGATTTTTTATTCTATTATAGCATTTTTCCTTCATAAGAATTTTCTATATTTTTCTTGCCCTTCCTTTGTTGTGATAGGGACAAACTTCCATTTATATCAATGTGTACACAAATTTTTCAACATTGAATTTTTTTTTTTTTAATTTGGTTCCATTTAGTCGTGTTATTTACAATGGAAAACCAAGAAATGAGCGAATTAACCTGTTAGATCTAGGTATCTTAACCATTAAAATTAATTTTAATCTAAAAATAATTAATAAAAGCAGTTATTTTACCCTCTGTCTAAAAATAGATCTTGGAGCTAGAACGTATCCTAGTTTCTGTAGCATTAAACAGAGAGAATATAACAAGTTTTAACTCACAAAATTAAACTTTCTGCCAGATCGACCTTACCCTCAGCTACCTAATAATTTTTGGGGGGGGCGGAACCACAGCACCAGAAATTGAAATTTAAATCCCCTTGCACATGAAGAGAATGCTCTAACCACTAAACTATATGGACCCTCTATCTACACTAAACTGTCCTTTTATTATTAAGCATGATATACATTAATTTTATTTACAATTAAAATTTAATCAAATCCCCAGGTCCATTTGACGTGTGCCCGCAAAGTTTTTTGTAAGCGATGGGGAGACCAGGAAGATGTCCATCAATGATAAATCGGATCTGTTCTTTCACGACTACAGCTTTGCACCCTTGTTTTTCCATGAAAATAACCCACAATGTCCATCCCCAGTAAAGCAGAGTGAGTAAAGGGGTTGATTCATTTTAAAAATAAAAAAAAATTTAGAAAATTCCCTTATTCATCCCCAAAGGGGGAAATTTGTCTTATGGGGTCTTTTTTTTCCAAGGAAGACTGGAATAAACCCAGGCGTCAGCCGCAGAGCAGCGCCCGCAAAGTGAGCTAGGGCGAGGTGACCTTCCCTCAAGGCCACACAACGCAGCAGTGGGTGATTGAACTCCGTTACCTTTTCGGGTAGAAGCAAAGACCGTACCACTGAGCCACGCTGCCCCTGGTGTAAAAAAGGAAGTGTGTTTCTAATACTCCTTGAAGCTGGCCATGGAATTGTCTAATTTTGATTCAAGGTTGGATATAACAAACTTTAAAACAAATACAATCTGTTAAAAACAACTGTTTTCAAAAGTTTAATCCTTCTTCTGGCACTGAAAAACAAATATAACCAGTAAAGCAAAATCCTCCTATCCCTTTCTCAAAAGATATTTTAAAACATTTACACTGCTTTGCCTAGCTGCACCAGTTTTCTCTGCTTTTAAATTTCAAAAATTTTGGGGGGACAAAGTTTAAAAACGGCCCCAGGTGGTCAAGGTTTTGGTTTTTGGACACTTGGCCCTTTTTTTTGGGGGGGGGGGTTTTGGGGGGGGGGGGGGGGGGAAGGGGGCTCAACAAAAAATTCTTCAAAGGGGGGGGGGGCCGGGGGGGAACAACATTTAAAATTCTTCCCTTTTGGGGGTTTGGGGGAGGGGGGGGGGGGGGGGGGGGGGGGGGGGGGAGGGGGGGGTTGGGGGGGGGGGTCGGGGGGGGGGGGGGGTTTTTTCCCCCTTTTCAGGCCCCTCATGTCTTGTCCTAAATGTAATTAGTTGGGTTTTTCTGTTGGCTTTTGGGGGCCCCCCCCCCTTTTTAAAATGCTTTGAGCACATTTTTGGGGTTTAATTGGGTTATATTTAAAAAACAAGGGTTTTTTTTGGGTTTTAAAAAGTCATCTGTCTGCCAAAAATTGTTTAAAAAGTTTTATTTGAAAAATCAATAATTTTTTTAAAAAAACCTAACTACTTTTCTTACATCCCAAAACCATTCCCCCCAAATTTAAATTGAGCAACACTTTAGGTGGCAATAAAATGGCGGGGTCAACAAAACCTGACCCTTGGTGAATTTTTAAAATTTTTTTATTTTTCTCTGTGTACTTTGGAAAAACAGAAGAGCTCAAAAGTTTATTTTTTTTGTTGTTTTTGTTGGTTTTTCTTTGTTTATTTTTTCCTTGGGGTCCCCTTTTAAAAAACACCAAAAATGCTATGTGGCATATGTGCTCAAATTCTTGGAGCGTTTCCAAAAAAACAGATTTATTTTGGAGATTGGGGTGGTTTTTTGTTTTTAAAATTTAACCAGGTTGTGTTTTTTTTTACTAATTTTTCTAGAGGTTTAAAAAAAAATTAAAAAAGGTTTTTTTTTTTTTCCCCCGTATCTCCCTTAATCAAGGGAAAGGTTTGATGGGCACATTCAAATCGATTTTTCGAAGTTTTTCCTTTTAAGGTTTTTAAAAACTCCCAAAAAAAAAATGATTTTTTTTTTTTAAAAAATAGTTGTTTTTTTTAAAAATTTTTTCAGGTTTGTTTTTTTTTTTTTTTCATTAATTTTCCCCGGAGGGGAAAAAGGTTTAAAAACCCTTTGGGTGCCCTCGCCCCAAAATATGGCAGTTTTGGGGATGGGGAAACCCGGTTTGGAAAAATTAATTTTTGGAATTTGGTTTGGGGGGAAAATTTGGAAAATTGGTTTTCCAACCGGTGAGTCCCCTTTTGTGCATTGGCCTTTCCCATAATGATGGTAAGGGCTCATTTTTTAAAAAGGGATTAAGGATTTTTGGAGTAGGTTTAAAATCCCCCTTTTTTTTTATAGAGCATTTTTACAGGCTTCAAAAGTTTCCCTTCCCGAGCCATTTTAAACCTATAGAGCCAGAAGTTTATCCCCGTTTCAAAAGCGTGAAACAAAACCAATAAACAAAAAAATTGCTACCCTTTGGATAGGATTCATTTCCCCTCAAACTAGCGACCCCCGGGTACTCAATTTCTGCTGGGTGGGCAGAGGAGTCAGAAAAAAAAATCTTGGGGGTTTTTTTTCCCGGATTGAACTCGGTTTCCCCCCTTTTTGAGGTGAAGGCGAGGGGGTCTAAAAACCCAAATTTATTTATTTAGACCCCTAGGGGTTTAAAAAATACTGGTCGGGCCCAAAAAATTTTCCCGGCCCGCTAAAAAAGCTTTTTGGACTGTAAAAAGTTAAAAACAAAAATTTAAAAAAAGGTTATCTCTGTTTCTATTTTGAAAATTTTGTAATGTATTTTGCTTTAAAATTTTTTTTTTTTTGTTGGCTTTGGAAGGGGGTTTTTGAGCCCAAAAAAGTTTCCCTTGTTTGGGATTTTTTTTTTTTTTTAATTTTGTCATATTCACCCCTTTTTTTTTATTACTTTTTTTTGAAAAACTAGGAACCCTTTGTCGACAACAAAAAAATAAAATTAATTCAAAAATTTTTTAAAATTGGGTCTGAAAAACGAAATTGGTTTAAATATTTTTTTTCCGTTCCCTCATCCAAACATTTACTATTTCCAAATCTTGATATGCTCAAAAATCTTTTTAAGGGGGCCCCCCATGGGCCCAAAAGCAACACTTAACATGGGTTTGGGCGAGACTTTTACCTGTAAACCCCTATTGATTAATTTTTTTTTTTTTTTAAAAAGAGACAAAGGGCTGTATTTGGGCCAAATAGTTATTTTTAACCCAAAAAAAGGAAGAATTTGGTAAAAAAGCCATTTTCCCCAAGGGGGCCCCCTTTGAGTTTCCCCTTTGTTATTTAGCTTTTTTTTTTTGTTTTTTTTTTTTTTAGCTTTTTAAAAAAAATTTTTGCGAATATCCCCCCGGGAAAGTGCCCCAAAAACGCTTTGCAAAAGGGGCCCCTTTGGGCCCCAAAATTTAACCCCGTAAGATGGGAAAAAGACTTTATTTTTTAAAATTTTTTTTTGGGCAGAGACCAAGCTTTTTTAAAAAGGGGCCCCCCGGGTAACCCCTTTATTTTAAAAACCAGGGGGGACGGGGGAGGAGGGATTTTTGTTAAAATGCGCCAAGGCAAAAGGGGTTGAAACCCCGGGAAAAACCCTTTAAAAATTTTAAAGTCAAAAAATAGATTTTCATAAACCCCCAAAAATTTTTTTTGGAGGCAAAGTTTTTGTAAAAAAAGAAATGTTTTTATGACCTAATTTTTTTGGTGTTTTTTTTTTTTTTTTTTTGTACAACCCTGTCTATTTTTCTCTCTACTTTACTTAAAGTGGGTTTTTTCCCATCCATTAGATGATTGACTGTTTGAAACCCGCCGGGGTGATTTTAATTTTTTTTAATCCAGGCCA
>NW_027626224.1:2500-6276 GCF_034508935.2 Berghia stephanieae
AAACTTTTTATTTATAGAACAAAATACTATATAACTCTACTACAACTACTACTACTACTACAAATACTACTAACACTACTAACAAACTACCACTTTCTACCTACTAATACTACAAATTATATAACTCACTACTATACCCTTTCTACTATTTATACTTTTTAAAAACTTCTTTAAATATAATATATACACCCGGGGGGGGACCTTTACCTACTACACTACACTACTATACTACACTACAACACTATACTACTACTACTACACTACAAATACTCATAACTACTAATACACACTACACTAATTTAACACTACTACAAAATACTACTATACTACATCACTACACAATACTCTATTTCTCTACTAACTTTTAACTATACCTACACTATTACTACTACACACTACACTACACAACAAACTACTACTTACTACTACAACCCACTACATAACTACTATACTATACCAAACCACACAAACTACATATCACACTATACTACTACTACTATACTCTACTACTACTATACTATACTACTACTACTACTACTATTAAATATACTACACTATACTAACTATACACAATACACCTATTACTATAAACACCTTTCACTAAAATATTTTTTTTTTTTTTTTTTTTTTTTTTTTTTTTTTTTTTTTTTTTTTTTTTATACTTACACTACTACTACTACTAAATACACATAATACTACTACTACACAACACTAATACCCCACTACGTACCAGACACTAATTTACTACTACTACTATTAAATACTTACCCTACACTACTATACACTACTACTACACCTAACTAAAAATACCACCAAAAAACTTTACTACCACTACTACCACTACTACTCCCCCTAACACCTACTACCCGACCACACTACTACTCTACCTACTCACTACTACTACACTACCTACTACAAAACAACACTACTACACTACTACACCTACTATTTCTATTACCACCACTACTACTACATACACGCTAAAATTTCTACTACTACACTACTAAAACTACTACACTACTACTACTACTACTACTACTACTAACGCTACTACACTACTACACACTACAAAATACACTACTACTAATACTACCAACTACCACCATACTACACTACATTATACTACACTACCCCTACTGAATTCGTTAAGATTTGATTTTTTAAACTGCGGGGAAAGGGGTAAACCGTTTTTTCATTTTTTGTAATTTTGGGCGTATTTTAAAAGCGGCGGGGGATAAAAAAATTTTACATTTTAAAAGGCTTGTTAAACTGGTGAAAACCCAGTTTTTAATTTTGATGAACAAAAAAACTACTACTACTACTACTACTCCTACTAACCCCCAAAATTAAAAAACTACTAAAATAATACTAACTACTAACTTTTTAAAAACCCTAACCAACAACAAAAACTACTCTACTTACTACAACAACACAACAATACTACTACCACTACACACTACTACTACTAAAATCCCACTACAAAAACTCACAACCCACACTACTACTCTACACTACTACTTTCTACTACCCAAAAAATACTTTCACTACACTACTACTACTACACTACACTACTACTACTGCTACACTGCTACCACTACCAATACCACTATACTACTACTACTATACTACTACTACTGCTGCTGGCGTGCTGCTTCTCTCTACTACTACAATACTACTACACTACTACTACAAATACTACTACTACTACTACTCTACTACACTACAAATATATATAATAAAAATTTTTAAAAAAAAATTAAAAAAAAAATAAAAAAATAATAATAAATAAAATAAAAAATTTAAAAATAATAATAATAAAATGAAATTCGTTTTAAAAATTTTTAATTTTAAAATGCGGGAAGGGGGATACGTTTTTACAGTTATTGTGAATTTGGAGTATTAAACATGGGCGGGGCCCTAAAATTTTTTACATTCAACCTTTTTAAAATGGAAAAAATTTTTTATTTTATAAAAAAAATATTTCTACTACTACTTTTTACTACTACTACCAATTTTTTACTACCCCTTTTTTTACTACTAAAATACACTACTATCATTTTTACTATACCCTACCCCCCAACTATACTCTACTTTTTAAATACTTACTACTACTAACATAAAATTTATTAAACACAAATGATCCTTTTCTTTAATATTTTAAAATATTACACCCACTCTAATTCCCTTAATCTTTTAAACTTACACATTTTTATTTTAAAAAACCCCACAAAAAATTTTTTTTCTACTACTACTTTAAAAACACCCTTTTCCTTTTTAACTATTCCCATACCACTATAATTCTAATTTTTTATTTTTAACTAACTAATACCTTTTTACATTTTTTAATTTACGATTTACCAACCCCCAAAAAATTTTTACATTTACATCTTTTTAAATTAAAACAAATTTTTATTTTTTTAAAAAAACCAAATACTACACTTACTACTAACTATCTACTATACTAACCATACTCACAAAAAAACACATACTAAAACTACTCTTATAAATTTTTTTTCTATACTACCCAAACACTACAAAAACCCCCACTACTAAAAAAAATTTTACTTAAAAACAATTTTTTAAAAAATACTACAAATTTCTAATACTACTATCTTTTTAAAATTTCTACTACTTACCACTACTACTACACACTAAACCCACTACTACTATACTTAAATCTTTTAAAAACTTCATATAATATTAAAAATAATATAAAAAAAAATAAAATATATAATAACTAAATCTAAATTTTAAAACTGCGTGGTGTTCGTTTTCCCCCTATTATTTAACTATTAAAAATTCCAAAAATTAATTTACAATTTTAACTAAAAATTTTTTAAAAAAAAAAAAAAAAAAAAAAAAAAAAAAAAAAAAAAAAAAAAAAAAAAAAAAAAAAAAAAAAAAAAAAAAAAAAAAAAAAAAAAAAAAAAAAAAAAAAAAAAAAAAAAAAAAAAAAAAAAAAAAAAAAAAAAAAAAAAAAAAAAAAAAAAAAAAAAAAAAAAAAAAAAAAAAAAAAAAAAAAAAAAAAAAAAAAAAAAAAAAAAAAAAAAAAAAAAAAAAAAAAAAAAAAAAAAAAAAAAAAAAAAAAAAAAAAAAAAAAAAAAAAAAAAAAAAAAAAAAAAAAAAAAAAAAAAAAAAAAAAAAAAAAAAAAAAAAAAAAAAAAAAAAAAAAAAAAAAAAAAAAAAAAAAAAAAAAAAAAAAAAAAAAAAAAAAAAAAAAAAAAAAAAAAAAAAAAAAAAAAAAAAAAAAAAAAAAAAAAAAAAAAAAAAAAAAAAAAAAAAAAAAAAAAAAAAAAAAAAAAAAAAAAAAAAAAAACTACTCTAATACTACTACTACTAGTACTACTACTACAAAACTACACTACAAAAACTCCCACTCTCTCTTTCTCTTCTAATACTACAATACTACTACTATCTATCTAAATTTCCACTACACCTTACTATACTAACTACCTCCCTTATACTACTACTATACTCTACTACAAAATAAAAACACATAATACCTTACTACTAAACAATACTACTAACTACTACTATACTCTAAATTTTATTACTCTCTATACTACTACTACTACTCTACACTAATACTATACACTACTACTACTACTATACTAACAACTACTACTAACTACTTACTAATACACTACTTTCTACTACACTACTACTACTCCTTACACTACTACTACTACTACTATTAACCCACTATTACTACTACTTCTACAACCCACCACACTACTACTACACATCCTAAACCCACTAAAAAAACTACTAATACT
>NW_027626225.1:0-2500 GCF_034508935.2 Berghia stephanieae
CTTAAAAAGGGAGGGCCCTTTTTTGGGGCCCACTCTGAAAAGAAATTTGAGTCCTTTGGAAAAAGGGCTCTTTACTCAAAATTCACCCCCCATACTCTGGTGTAAAATAAGTATCTGGCCCTAAACACTTTGTCCGGAAAAAAAGAAGTGTAATATCGCCTAAAAAGGCATCGTCTCTCGTTCTACATTTTAAGTGTTGCTGTGGACTTGGGACCCCTTGCAAAGCGCTTTGAGCACGTTTAGTGGATATTGCGCTATATAAATGCTTTAGTTTAGTCTGTATATCTGGATGATTATAATCTATCCACAAATGTAACCCTCCGTCTCACATTGATATCAGATCGCGATGAAAATAAGAAAAAAACTTGAGCTTTAATACAGAAAAATATTCACTAAACGTGCTCAAAGCGCTTTAAAAGGGGGTCCCAAGCCAACAGCAACACGTAACATGTAGGATGAGACATGACGCGTGTTAGGCGATAATACAATATTTTTTTTTCGGATTGAGAAGAAGAAGAAGAAGAAGAAGAAGAAGAAGAAGAAGAAAGAAGAAGAAGAAGAAGAAGAAAAAAGAAGAAGAAGAAGAAGAAGAAGAAGAAGAAGAAAAGAAGAAGGAGAGGAGGAGGAGGAGGAGGAGGAGGAGGAGAGGAGGAGGAGGGGGGAGGAGGAGGAGAAGGAGAAGAAGAAGAAGAGGAAGAGAAAAGAAGAAGAAGAAGAAGAAGAAGAAGAAGAAGAAAGAAGAAGAAGAAAAGGGAAGAAGGAGGAGGAGAGGAGGAGGAGGAGGAGGAGGAGGAGGAGAGGAGGAGGAGAAGGAGAAGAAAAGAAAAGAAGAAGAAGAAGAAGAAGAAAAGAAGAGAAGAAGGAGAAGGAGAAGGAGAAGGAGGAGGAGGAGGAGGGGGAGAGAAGAAGAAAAGAAGAAGAAGAAGAAGAAGAAGAAGAAGAAGAGAAGAAGAAGAAGAAGAAGAAGAAGAAGAAGAAGAAGAAGAAGAAGAAAAAGAGACCACATTACTACCTTGGACTTGTAGCTGATTTGAAGTCCTTCTATAATTTTTTTTTCATTATTTCATTTTCAGGAGAAAGAAGCGAACTTGGACATTGTGATGGACCGTATGAGGAAGACGCTTCTGAAATGGCTCTCAAGGACAGCTTGCTGAAGGCACTTACCATGTTGGAAAAGATACGAGAGACGTGGGTCATTTGCTTTTCATTTATTGCTCCAAATTTTTTCACATTGTGACCCCTCGTCTCAAAACGGTATTAAGTCGGGATGATTAAGATGCTGAAGATGGAATTTGTAGCCAGAAATATCAGACTTAAGTTGAGTTTATTTGCTTATAGAGGGGAATGAATATCATGTTTTACTGTGCTAAATACCAACGTTTTCATATTTTTGACCAGTTTAACTATAATTTGATTTGTTAGCATCTGGTCCATCCAACATAATACCGTTTGAGACGAGGGGTCACATTTATAGTCAACTGTGGGGGTATCGATAACTCAATTGGATTCAGTAGTCCGATGTCACGCCGCACGGCAATGGTTGCCATCTTGGTTCTAAACAAAGAAAATCTTTACTTTTTATTCTTCAAGCTGCTAGAACTTTTCATATGCCTTGTGATCAGAATGTGTAAAAGTCAAAACATGATCAGATTTATGTGGTTTTTTTTTTCCCTCTGGATACGCTTTTATGCTCGCCGGAGAAATATTTCATAAGGGTGTCCGCCATTGTTCTGATAGTTTAGAGCCAGTGTTACTAAGTTACCATGCGTCATTAGGGAAAGGGAAATGACGTTACGATTATTGAATCCAATTGGTAGAGCATTTGCTTCACAAACACAGAGAATAAGATCCATCCTGGGTGAAGTTGAGATTTTTATTCTACCTCCCCCCCCCCCCCCCCCCCCCCTGTCCCCATCCAGCTGTGATTGGATAGCTAGTCTGTTAGATCTGGTGGAAATTACTTTGCGATAATAATTAATAATTGAGCTTTATATAGCGCAATATCCACTAAGTGTGCTCAAAGCACTTTACAAGGGTCTCTGGTCAACAGCAACATTTAACATGTAGGACGGGACATGACTCCTGTTAGGCGATATTACAATTTTTCAGACAAAGACAACGCTGTTTACGGCCAGGTACTCATTTTACACCTGAGTACGGTGAGAGAATGTAAGTAAAGAGCCTTTTCCAAGGACTCAACTATGCGCTGAGCACGAGGCTCGAACCCAGGACCTTCCGATCCGAAAGCGATATCATACCACTAACCACATAGCCACTATTTATAGCCTAGCAATTTATTCAAAGGGTGGCAAACAATTGCTAATGTCTGTTTCAAAGCTATTGAAACTGGGATACACTCCAGCTGCATGGATCTAATCGCTTTGAAGGGTTGTTTTTGTTGTTGTTGTTGGTTTTTTTTTTAAATGAGCATCTAGTCTTCAAAGGATTCCTAACAAGAAATAAAGTGAGTTGGAAACTGTCAGAAGACAATAGAGAATAA
>NW_027626226.1:0-6275 GCF_034508935.2 Berghia stephanieae
TGGTTTTTCCCTCGGAGAAGAAGGAGACTTCCCCTTTGCCCCGGACGGTTCCCCCCTCCGGAGACCCCCGGCGCCGACGAAAAATCCCGGGGGGCCCCCCGGAAAAGAAAAAGGAGCCCCTTTCCCCTGGTTTGCCTCCGGGAAAAGAAAAAAAGAAGAACGTTTGAAGGGGACTGTCCGCCCACCTGACCACCCCCTCCCCCGGCCAGACAGCGAGGGGACCGCGCCTGCCGGCCAACAAAGCGAGGGGCCCTCCGCCTGCCGTGCCCCAAGACGAGCGAGGGACCTACCTCCCTCGCCGGCCAACGAGCAAAAGGGCCCTGCCGCCTTCCCGTGCCAGACAGCGAGGGCCCTGCCTGCCTTGCCGTGCCAAAAACACAGGGGACTGCCTGCCTGCGTCCCAGACGAGCGAGGGGGACCTACCCCTCGCCGTGCCAGACGAGCGAGGAGAACCTGCCGACCACTTATCTTGCTGTATCGGACAGCAAGGACAACTTACCAGCGGAGTCGACGTGTACGTACAGCGACGTTTCGACTTGCTGAGAGGGAAGACCGTCCATTGGCTGCTTTGGAAAAATCATCAGGACGGACTGTCAGTCGTGACAGACGTGAAGAATCATTCAGGACGTGATGTCAGTCGTGACAGACGTGGAAGAATCATCAGGACGTGATTGCCTGTCGTGACAGAGTGGAAGAATCATCAGGACGTGATTGCCTGTCGTGACAGACGTGCGAGGGAGTACCTGCCGTGTCGGAGGGGACGTACTTCTGCTGAAAATCGGACGCACGGAAAAACCCAACCAGCGGGGGTCGGACGTTTCGACCTAACTGACCTTTCCATTCGCTGGTTTTGGACGTTTTTCACAAGGACAAGCCTGCCTTGCCGTGTCGGACGTGCGAGGAGGAACGGGGTCAAACGGTTGACCTACTTTTGCTGTATGGGACAGCAGGGAAAAACCAACTAGCGGAGCGACGTATCGGCCTACTGATCGTTCATTGGTGCTTTGGAGTATCGTCATGACTACACGAGCAGCAGGCCCAACGAGGAGCTCATTGGGCTATTGCGTGATCGGGGGGGCCCCAAAAAAAACAACAGCAGATGGATTTGCAGCGTCAACAGATGGAAAACGTTAATGCCTTGGGTGGATCGTCCAAAATCGTCAGTGACCACACCAGGTTCTGCGAGTTTGATTTAAACGCAGAGCTGTGGACGGACTATTGGTCACGTTTCCCGACGTTCGTAAAGGCCAACCATTCCCTCGGACAGGATTGCGGAGATTTTTCTCACCAACCAATCGTGTGCCATCTTCAAGCTGCTGGCAAACCTGGCTTCACAGGGGCGTTCCTCCCAAGGACGTCAACGAATTATCGATGGATGAGATCGGGGCAGCACATGGTTGACCATTTCAACCCCAAAAGATTCGTTGTTCGGGGAGCGTTACAAATTCTGGGCACGAACAGAAAGGAAGCCAGGAGAGACTGTCCACGAGTTACTGCGAGAATTCGCAAGGGCAGCTACATGTGATTTTGCCTCATCATGACCCTTTTGCGAGGCAATGAGGACTCGTTCGTTTGCTCGATCAACAGCGGCTATCGTCAAAGCCTTGTTTAGAGTAAAGACGACGACTGAACTTCATGAGCCATTCAAACGCCGCGGAAGTGAAGGAGGCTGGAAAAGTTGGGCCCGAGAGACGGCGGCACATCAAAGCCGATGTGTTTAAGTTCCAGCCCAATCGAAATCCGGCTCGTAAACTGCCCACGGGGAATAACGAACCGTCTCCAGAGATCAACCGCCAATCAAAATCAGCGGAGAACGGGAATCAGAAAACCCCATGTTACGGTGCCCTCGGGAGCCACTCGAGTGTGGCTGTCGATACAAGGAAGCCCTTTGCCACCACTGCGGGATAAGGGCCACATAAAGTCTGCCTGTCGGAAGAGAAGTCAACTCGAGTAAAGCGGTTTCAAAGGTCAATGGGGTGCGGCCGAAACCCTTTTCTCCAAAAAGCCATGGATTATGCCCCCAAAACCATGGGAACGTGTCCATATCGACCACGGCCGTGGGAAATTTTAAAGGACACAACTGGCTCGGATGGGGATGCATACTCCAATATCCGTGTGTCCCACCAGATGACATCCATCACCACGAAGGCGACAATTCAAAAACTGGGCGAGGATTTTGCGGCATTTTTTCTACCCGCATACCTCGTCACTGATAATGCGCAGTGCTTCTTAGCGTTAAGTGAGTTTGCCAGTTTCTGTGAGAGCCGGGGTATTCAACACCTACAGGGAGCCCCTAACATCCAGAACCAACGGTGCGCTGAGAGACTGGTACAGTCATTTAAAAAAATCGCTAAGGAAGTCCAGCTCAATTTCCAGTGAGGCCTTACACGAGTTCTTGATCCAGTCCCGGGAACTCCCCTGTTTCAGTTTCTATAGCCCCAAACGAACCCGATTGTCGACGATACGGGCGAGTAATATGCTATGCTCACAGCCGTGTAAATCTTCGTCGCTCTAGGAAACTAAGTTCACAGTGAACAGCCAGTGCATGCCCTGTCTTTCAGAGGGGCGTAGGGACAAGTGGGTGCCAGCGATTGTAAACATTCAGTGATGGAAACCCAAATGTCGATGTGAAAATCGTGCCGGATGGTCCTACTTGAAAAAGACACGTCGACAACTGCGCACCACGCCACAGAGTTAACAAGTGGTTATATAATAATTGTGACACCCAACTACACTTCTTGAAAATATATATTCCATCATGCTTCAATTACTTGATAAGTGTATGTGACGCCGGAAAATTTGAAAAGTAGGTTGTTCGTACGGATTTTTAATGGTTAACGCAACGGCGATCTCTGGATGGAACATAGAATTCAAATTAACTTGAAAGTTTTTAGCGGACTAGTCACATGTGTGTCTATGTAATATTTTGTGGTTAAACCTTCAGTATCCTTCCCGGCAAGGGGGTTTTTATGGGTATTGTTATTATTGAGTTATTGCCCTTTCCAAAAACTTATAATTATATTTCCAATAAAACACTTAAAACAAGTATTACAAAAAATGCAACCCCAAATTAAATTCAATGAATACATTTCATTCGTATATTAGTTAACTACACTTGTGCATTGACGTTATATTACATAACGTAATTTCGTTTATGTAATTTTATACTGCATGTTTAATAAATTTCTGATGATTGGCAACCAAGGAGCGTCTTCCCTGTCAGTAGTTTGTACTGCGGTTGGTACTAATTTATTAATTAAAATTATTATAATATTATTATTATTATTAATTTTTAAATTAACACATCATTATCATTATTATTATTATTAAATAATATTAATATTATTATAATTAATTTTTTATAAAAATTAATTTTTTTATAATTATTAATTTATTAAACACTATTAATATTATTATTATTAATATTATATTATAATTTTATTATTATTATTTTTTTATTATTATATTATTATATTATTATTATATTATTATCATCAATCATCAATTATTATTATTTAATATTATTATTTAAACACATCATCATCATCCAAACATCATATCATCATCACATCATCATTTATTAATATTATTATTATTATATTATTAAAATATATTATTTTTAAAATATTATTATTATTAATTTAAATTATCATATATTATAACATTTAAACGAGCATAGATTAGTATATTGTTATATGGATTCAAAAACTCGAAGCTATCATAAACATAAAATAGATTAATGTTCAGCTTACGGCACGATAAGCCAGCTTCATATTCCTCTTTTTATTGAAATGTCTAATGACTCCTCCCCCTCAAGATTTATTTAAAAATTGACCCCCGGGTTTTGCCATTACTAAACACAATGTAATTAAAATATAATTCACATTTGATTGGCTCTAGACTGTTGAATGCCTTATAAATGAATGAATCTCTTTTTGGCAAGTCAATCATCCAGGTAGCTACTTGCAGCTGGGGAGGCAATTGCATAATATCATCGTAGGCATTATCTTAGAAGTGGATTTTTTAGGACCAGAACAAACCCTCTTCTCATTTTGGTGGACGTAGCGAGCCGCTGCCTGTTGCATTTGAGATGATTGATCAATCTTGATTAATCGGAAACCCGTTGGGAAGTGTTATATTATATTATATTTTATTATTTTTTTATTATATTAAAATTATATTATATTTATTTTTTTATATTTTTATTATATTTTATTATTAATTAACAATATTATGCGTATGTATATAGCGCATCTCCAATTGTTTTACCATTTCGAAGTATATATATATATATAATATATTATATATATAAATATAATATTATTATAATATAAATACCACGCAGCCTTTTTGAACCCAGCATCCAATGGGCAGGATCTAAATTAACTTTCCATGGTTCGAGGTCATTGGTCACATTGGCAAAATGTGCTCAAAATGACCCACTTAGTGAAACGTGTTCACAGCTTTTTGAAATCTCACATCACAATTGGTCATGCATTTGATTCAGCTTGACACTTGAGTATGTTTTTAACATTTGTCAACAAAACAGCACGTTTACATTTGTTAAGAAATATCCAATCGTTGGACAGCAACAAACATGTTTTCGATGACCTGGTTGGACGAATACATAAATAAAGATCGCTCCTATTTATGCAGTAAAGTAGCCTGTAAGTGTGCACTAACATTATCAAATAATAGCCAGTGCTTGGAGCCCCGGGGGATAGTCATATTAGCCGTTGAAAAATGGTAGCTACATGGAGGAGGTTTTCTTACCCACGGACCTTTTCGGGGCCTTAAAATTGGGTAACAATGACTTTCATTGTTTTGAAAACCCCATCCCTAAAAGAGAATTCAAATGAATGAGAATAAGAATGAGAATTTACACCAACACCCTCAGTTAGAAGTTAGAATTTTTACTAACCTTTTTTAATATCGTTCACTTTTAACAATTGATAAAGCTAACTGCATATGGTATCCGAAGTTTGAGGGAGACAAAGACTGTTTGGGAAAGAGTGCAAAGGAGAGCAACAAAATTATCACACACCTGAAAGACAAAACCTACTGGGGAGAGATTTAAAGAAATTAAAACTCCCACCTTAGATTACAGGAGAAAGAAGGGGGATATGATCCAAACATAAAATAGTAAAGGAATAGACAGGGGAGAGGCAGGATTTCTTAAACCAAAAAAAGAACATTCAACCGAGGAAACAGCAAAAACTGGAAAAAGAACGTTTTTAAAACAATGAAAGAAGAACTTTTTTTCATCTAAAAATTTTTAGATAACTGGAATAAACTGCAAGAAACCACAGTAAACAGCAAAAAATTTGAATAAATTCAAAGCAGAGTTGGAGATAAGCAACACCCAGGAAACAAGTTCAATTATAAAAATTTGGGCCTATCATTAATAGATGAGGAGGAGCGAAGGAGACTACACCAAGTCTAAAAGCTCTATACAAGGTATCCAGGGTATGCGTTTCAGTAAACATGTACTTATTTGCAGGTCTGATAATTTAACTTTTATGGCCTCATTGTTGTAATGGAAATACTCTTAATCCACTCTTTTACCAGCCATTTCCAGGATTTTCCCAAAACTTCACACCCAACACACCTGCACACAACACAATAGCAGTAAAGTTCTTGAGATACAGACTTTCTTTAGCAAAAAGCTCGACAACACACTGTTCTTTTCTTAAAATTTAGATTTACAAACTAAATTTAAATAAGAAAGATGTTGGTTGTATCGTAACGAATGTAACGATTTTCCTATAGTTTGGTAAAAAGAGGGTTTGACCAATATTGTCCATTTCAACAATGTTAAACAGGCCCATTGTCAGACTTGCTAAACATGTGCACATGTTTTAATAAAATATTCACTAGTTGGCCCCCCAATCAATCTTTTTAGGCATGAAACATTTGTAATATGCTAATCACCCAGATGGCGGTGTAAAAACAAATCAAAGAGCCAAGTGACATCGATTATTTTAAACATTCCATTTATTTATAAATGAAGTTGATTTCATTCGGCCATGTGGTTTCTGTGTCATAAAACAATGAACAATTTAGGTCTGAAATGACTAACTATTTTCAACTTATTTGCTTCTATTCACGAAAACAATGCTCGGCCCAAAATAGAAACAAAATTGTCGCCCACTCACTCAGCTCTTTGTTATTGTTTTAGCCAGCATTTTATGGAATACCATTAAATTGTTCAAACCCGACTATAAACGTTCACGGTTTACACAAGTTTTGTGTGTCGTTCGTATACCCGGGGGAAG
>NW_027626227.1:0-6276 GCF_034508935.2 Berghia stephanieae
AAAGAATAAAAACAATTAACTGTTGTAGTTGCCAACAAGAGAGTATTTAAATCGACATTAAAACAAGTTCTCAAATCTTGGCATATTTAGCCCATCCGATCTAAATTGATATCACGAAGTATTGTAATAATTTCAGAAACACTCTAAACCTCCCCCCCCCCCCCCCCACACACACACAAAAAAAAACCAACAAAAAAAAAAAAACAAAAAACAAAAAAGAACCCAACTAGAATACTATGTGTGGCTAAAACGTCTTGACACCGATTAGTTTGAATGCAACAGAATGCACTCACTATACGTCAACATATGTCATATGGGCAATCGATTCTTCCATATGTCACCAAATTTGTTTAGCTGCTATTCTTGATTTTAAATTATCTTAGTTGACAAAACTGCTATTCCATCAAGTCGGCGATGAAATCACTTGAAAGGAATAATGCATGAAAACAGCGGACTGAAATTGATTTCCTTACTGCAGAGAGATGTGCACCAATAAACATTCACAAACGTTGAAACTTGATTATAGTGACTAGTGTGTTGGCTTCGTACATATAAAGGTGGAGTAAGTATTTTACGGAAACGATGCTGCTTCCACCAAAATTGATACCAGACTCACAATGGCCGCCCACAAACCGCATCGACGACAGCAAATGAACAACAACAACAAATTAATGACGAACTTATCCAAGCCAATCGCGTATTATACAGTCAATTTGCAAAGGCTTGAAATTTCATATGGACGAGTTTGGATATATTGTTTGAGAAGGATCGTTTTTCGTGAAACTTTACAGTCTCGATTTGGCTCCAAGTGACTTTTTCCTTTTCTCAATACCTAAGAGAAAGACACCTCAAGTGGACCATTTTTGGCAGTGACGACGGGGTGCAAACAGAGGTGACTTAATGGTGGACTAATAGATGCTGTGCGCTTGGCAAAGAAACTCACAACATTGTCATCCGGAAATATAACGGACCACCACACAAACCTATGTGTAACTTTGAATTTTCATAGTCTGCTTATTCAGTCTACTGAGAATTACCAATGAAACTGGATGGCAACCCCCCCCCCCCCCCCCCCCCCCCAAAAAAAAATAAAAATAAAAAATTAAAATAATAAAAACAATAAAAAGACCTGAGTGACGTCAACTTTGTTCTATCTATATTCTAAAATACATAATCTAACAAATTATGTTATTCACTTCGTCAACACGGATTATGCGGAACAAATTAATTAAATTAAGTTCAAAATCATTATGGTAAAAAAATAGCTAAATACTTTTTCTGAAATCTACTCAATGAGAGTTATTTTAGTTCAAGTGATAAAATTTAAGATTCAAATTGGAATCTTTAGCAAAAGGTTAACCCCAACATATTTCCGTATTGGTCACAATAATAAATATGAATTTTTAAAATATTCATTGACAGTCCAGAGTCTCTAAAATGTAAAACAAAAGCAGCAAAGTTATGGAATAAATGCATAAAAGTTCTAAATATGAAAACATAATTAAGGGTAATGAACAGTCTTTGATAATTGATAATGATTTCAATATACAGGCCACTAAATAGCACAATGGCCACTAACATAGGCATTTATGATTCGATCCATATCATGAGACATGGCATAAGTTATCAAAAGGTAAGAAGCATAACAGAGTAATATTCCTATGGGAACATGCAAACATACACTTTTTATATACAAAATAATTGATTCTTATTTTCTTACGAATGACAGTGGAAAACCTTTACAAAATAAACATTTTATGGACAATGTGAAACGTACACTATGCTATTGAAGAAAAGAGCCCCACAAAATTCTTAGCCTCTAAATATGGAATGACACCAAAATAAAAAAGATTATTGGAAAAATTAACATTTGCTTCCATAAAACAAAGATAAACAAAATGCCCAACATGGACAAAAAAGATTATGTTAATATCAACACTGTGGACCTTGACAAATTCTACCGCAAAAGTCTCATGGCAAAGCTAGAACATTGGGGAATTTCGGAAGGAACAGCAATAAAAGCTTAAGCTTTTAAACGCCATAATAGATATATCAGAATTCTAGTGAATATTATAGAGGAAAAGCCGAAAAGGCGAAATATAAACGTATCTTATACCAAACACATAATATCTGCATTCTTTCTTGCCAAGTGTAGTTCGGATAGGTATTAAGTCCTATGTGAATCTAGAAGTTAATACACTACTCTTCATTATCAAGCCTCGGATTGGACTGGAAGTACACCGAACAAATGTAATACGTAATACCATTTTCTATCGTGTTATGATATCCTTAAGATAGTTATATAGATTACGTAAGGTTGATTTATGTTATATTGTTTAGTATGTTATTTAAATTAAATCTACGTTTTAAACGAAAGTTAATATAATATTTGAAGACTTACACTCTTTTGCTCGTAACAGGTGGGATTAAAATTTAATCTAACCCTGGCTTCATCTAACCAACAGAGCCGTAACATGATGCGATTCCAGCTTTATAGAATCGCGAGACGCAAGGCCCGCTATTACTATAAATTAAAAATGTTTTATTACAGTTATAACAACATATCTAACTAATGAAGAAACATTATGATTTAAAGGAAGTTTAGCTACTCCTTGAAATGAGTAATGTATACCCTCTATAATGTCTTCTTTTATGTTATGGTCTTTAAAAAAAGTGTTTGATAAAACTTTGACTATGGCTTTCAGTGATTCCAATAAATTCCATTCCCAAACTCAGACGGGCTTGTCTAGCGTCGGATAGCTTGTACTAAACCGTCCAAGTCCTTTGTAAACCGGAAGCCACGTGATTTAAGACATCTCCTTGCCCGAGCACTTTTACTGACTGCGTGTAAGGATCATATTGAACTTCAAAAGGACGCTGAATGGATGCAGCATATTTCCTGATTGAAATAAAGGAATTAAGATTTTAAGAATAAACAACTAAAAAGAAACATTCACATTTTGTACAGCAATTCCATGGGCTTACCATGCTCAATGCGCTCCACAATACATCGTTCCTTCCTTCAAAAGCAGGCTGTGATGTCCATTTGATGCACAAAAAGTGACCTGTTACCCAGGGACGGCTGGTAATAATGGGCAGGGTGGGCAAATAACGGCCTGTTTTTTTTTTTCAAGTTATATGCTGTATTACCAATCCGAAATAATCTAATTTAAATTAGATAATTTTAAAAGTTAGTACTTAAACTTGATACTTCGTACTGAAATCAATTTGTGTGTATTTTTGATAGATTGCGAATCACCATGCACCCCGTAATGCATAAACCAGGATACGCTCTTGTTCTTTTTATCACCCCCCCCCCCCCCCCCCCCCCCCCAATCACTCCACTCCGCCCACATCGTCATCTCATCGTCACGTTCGCCTGACGGTGACCTCCGATTTTGCTGTCTGCCTCTCTAGTTCTAGGTCGGGCTACACGGAAATAATTCAAATGAGCCCACCTTATAAACCAGTGAACACTAAATAATAATAAATAGAGATTTGGCAAACGGACTTTTTCTTATTTATTGCCTTACTTGTGCTGGTACCATTACTGTTACCCATACTTTTTGAACATCCTACCACAGTTGTAGTTGGGAAACCCCATGAGAGACTTTATAGCATGTTATGATTTAATTTAAAGTTTTTATAAAGGATGGAGTTGCCTATTTTTTATGACATTTCGAAAAAAATCATGGTTTAAAATTTTTGATTCAAAGGGAAAGCAAGTTATCAAAACACGTGCAATAATTCTTTGAAGACACCTCAAACTAGAAACCCCGTTTTAAAAATGAAAATATACAGCAAAAAAAAAAATCTCTAACGCAAAAATTAAAAATGTAGCCCCTGACATCGATGTTAACGGTATTACAATTTTCACGAAAGAGACAACGCAGTTAAGGCCCGGGTATATTTACATAAAACGACGAGAGAATGGAGTAATGAACCTTTTCCCAAGGACTCAACATGGGGGAGCGAAGCTCGAACCCGGGACCTTTCGTATGAAATAAATGTATAAATGCCCAAAGTGATTTTGGTAGAAATAATTGAATAATTCGAAAAAATTTAGAAATTTTGATATGGAATTTAAAAGTATTAATTTCCTACTTTTTCATAGCCCTCGAACGTTTCCCCGAAAAAAGCACAGGTTGCAATATCATCTTATACCCCTGGATGCTGTAGAGAGGGTCGAACCCCTTGAGGGTGGTTTTTGACTAAGGTACCCCGTTTGTAAGAGATAGGGAAATGCCCCCATAAGCTTTAACACTCCCCGACACAGCCAAATCGATGGTAAACCCAAATAATGAAATCAAAATAAAAGTAGGTTCTTGGTCATTTAAAAAAAAAGGGGTTTTATTAGAGGAATTACTAAAGTTCAAAGAATTTAAAGGGGCCCCAAATTTAAATAGCAAACTCAATATTTGGAGAGAAATGGGGCTATTGCAATTTTGCAGAAATATATTTGACAGAGATAAGCTTTAACGCCGGGTACTATTTACCCCTGAATGCAATAAAAAAATGTAATAAAAAATTTTAAGGAAAATTTAGCCCCTCAATTTGGGAATTGGCATGGGTTGTGAAAGAGACCCCAAAACCTAAACTGGCCCACGTTTGTCATTTTTCAACCCCTTTAAGAACCCATGTTTAAAGGGGGGTACTAAAATTTCTCGGGGCGTCAGATCCTCTCAATCAAACAATAAACGTTTGAGGTCATACACAGTTTTTGTGTGCTGGTACGATTAATGTGGTGAGTATTTTTCCTAAATGCATAACCATAGGTAGTAATATCTATGTTTGTTCGTTTAGTTTATCAATCACTTCCAGTGTTTACTGAAAAATGACCGCTAGGACAGTCCGAATCACCAGATCAATGAGCGTGGCTATCTTCCTTTCCACTACAATTCAATTGTTTTACTCTCTCCTTGTCAAACACTCTCAGATCCGTGACTTCAAAAGACAAGATGAGGGGCATTTTAATCGACCGATATTTGGAGGACGAGTTTTTCTTGCCAATATTTTAATAAGGTTTATTTCCAGAGTACGGCGGAATAGGACAATCCTGTAGGCACCTTTGATAAGAACAAGTAGTTAGTTAATAAGATAAATCAAAACAGTCACAAATGAATGAATCCTATTTCGTAGCATTAACGGATATATAACTGAGCAAAATAATAAAAATAATATCACTTATACCGTTGCAAACTTTTCGATATCTTCATCTGACACTCCCAATGAGGCCAGTCCAAGTTCCTGAGCAAACTGAGCAAACAGTGGATCGGCAAGCAGAGGAAACGTGGCCAATGAGCTCGTGAATACAGTCTCTGAAATGTGAAATAGAGATCAAATTGTGGGAGTTACGATTATTCAAATGACGATTTCAGGAACCAACTTTTGTAAAATTAAAGGTTACACATTGATAAATAGAGTGTAGGCAGGCACTGTAAAGTGAGCGAAGAAAGTTGAATATTAAAAGCAAAAAATACAATACGATACAATACCTAATCACATCTAAGTCTTCTGTAATTTAAAGAAAGACCTCAACGGGTTCGCCGGATCTAATGCTCTTCACAATGTTTCATTTATACCCAAGCAGGAGAAAATGATGATGAGGATGATGATGATGATGATGATGATGATGATTATGATGATAATGATGGTGATGATGAAGTTGATGATGATGATGATGATGATGGTGATGATGAAGATGATGATGATGATGATGATGATGATGATGATGATGATAATGACAACGAAGACAGTGACGACGATGTTGTAGTTGTTGTTCATGTTGTTGTTGTTGTTAATGATGATGAGATGATGATGATGATGATGATGATGATGATGATGATGATGATGATGATGATGATGCTGAGCACGAGGATGAGGACGACGAGGAAAAGGAGGAGAAGGAGGAGGACAATGACGATGATGATGTAACTATTGCAAATAACAATCAGCATCGTGCGACAATGCATCGTTTGACTTAGGCCTGTGAACGTGTTTCTATCGTCATGTGATAGATAATACTCACGGTTCAGGCGAATGGTCAGGCTTTCCACCGTGTCTAACGTACTGAGTACACTGAAAAGTACGGAACGCAAGGGAGGCAAGGAAGTCTCTGGCCGTCAGAAGTCCAGCCACTGGTCTCAATTGAAAGCCTGTCTTACCTGGATAGATGTATTCATATTGCTTTTTGGGACACATAATAATATAGATAATGATGAAGGGTACGGTAAACATGATATGGCGACGACGATAAATGATGTTGATGATGTGAGA
>NW_027626228.1:0-6274 GCF_034508935.2 Berghia stephanieae
TTTAATTGAAGCCTTAAATTTAAAAATTTTTAAAATTAAATTTTCACTAAAATTTCTATTTTAATGCAAAAACTTAAATGTCTGAGACATTTAAATATAGAAAAAGCTTATAAAATATGCATAATTCACAAACCCCAAAAAATTTATAAAAAAAATATTGGTAAAAACCCGGGCATCAATAAGCAACTGAAATGATAACTATAGACTAAATGTGATGCATCATTTTTTTCAAAAAAAAATTTGGTTTTACGACAGGGTTTTTATCAATCCCATCAAATTATCATCAACATAAATCACATCACATATCTTTAAAAAAAATCTTACTAAAATCCCTTGGAATCGAATTAACCCAAAAAATCAAACTAAAAAAATACCGAAATGGGATTTTGGGGCGGGTCTTTTATTATACCACGAACACAAGATTTAAAACCTGAAACTCAAATGTCAACACTTTGCTAAACCAGAAAAAGGAATCAAATTTTTAAATTTCCCCCAATGCTTTTGGAAATTTACTTACCCATTTGTTTTCATTTTGTTTTTTAATTTTCTAAAATGCCTGTTAAAATGCAATTTTTTTTAAAATTTTGGGTGAGAAAGAGGCGCGGGGAGAGATGAAAGGCGACGTGATTAAAAAAGGGTTTCCCATAGATAAAGACGGCAATCCTGAGTGTGTAACCAAAAAATTTTGTTTTGGGGCGGTTTTGTTTTCATTTAAAGAACACATTATCCACCTGTTACTGTTACCGCATTTAACCATCACACATCTTTGTAAAATATACTCAACCAGAAATTAAACAACTAGGCCCTGCCCCGGGGGTTAAATTTTCCCCTTTTCCCTTGCACTCCCATAAACAATTATTACAAAAAAAAAAAAAAAACCCTCCCAAAACGCCCGTTATACTTTTGACTCTCCCAAAAAGCCAATTGAAAACTTAAAAATTTTATAATTTTTTATGTAAATTTTTTAGTAATTTGACAAGAAATTCGTAATTTCTAAATTTGTTATGAACAACCACAATATTATTATTATCTTTTTATTGTATTGTATAGTTATTTTTAAAAAATTAAAAACAGAGTAGTATAGTAGTAGCATATAGTTTTCCCTTTTTCCCATTATTATTTTTAATATTACAAAAAGTTTTACTAAAAATTTAAAAAATTTAAAAATTTTTTCCCAAAAAAACTTATTATTCCCATGAAATTTGTCTAAAATTCAAAATTTAAACGAAAAATTCGTAAGATTCACAGTATGCTCTACGGACCAAGTCGGGGAAAAAATGAATAATCTCATTTCAAGACTAAAACAGAAAACAAGCTTGAAAAAGAAAATATGATAAGGACAACCCCATCCACGAGAAAAAAAAACCCTGCATCCGGACTTCCCTATGAACCGGGGGAATTTCTGGAAATTTCAAGGGGGAAAAAGGTCATTTGTGAAACTGGAAACAATGAACCAAAGGGCCCTTTTTTCTCTCTTCATGATAGGTGCAGAATTTTAAGTTACTTAAACCACGAAAAAAAAAAATAAAAGCAACACAACCAAGGGACCCATTTCCCCCCTTTTTTTTTAAAAAAAGGGGGAAAAGAAGAGAAGCGAAGTATCAAAACAAAAACCCCCTTTCTCTTTTTTTAATTTTTACCATGCTTTTCCTTCATTTTTTACTTTTCCTCAGGGGGATTTCCCTCTGTATTTTCTCAAATTTTCTCTCCTATCTGGTTAACTTCAGCTTTTACGGGGGCAACATGAGCTTTTTCCATTTTAACCTTTTCCTCCTTGGGAATGCCCGGAAGGGAAAATGCAATCAAACCCCACCAAAATTCAATTTCAAAATGGACTGGGCATCTGGGGGGCTGAAAAAGTTAAAACAATTTTTCTCCCTCAATCAAAAAATTATAAAACGTAACACACACACACACACACACACAAAAACTCAAAATTTGAGAAAGAGAAGAAAGGAAAAAAGAAGGGGAAAGGAAAGAGAAGATAAGAAAGGAGAGAAAAAAGGGGGGGAGAAGGGGAAAAAGAAAAAGAGAAGAGAGAGAAGAGAAAAAGAGAGAGAAGAGAAGAGAAGAGAATTTTTAAGAGAGAAAAAAGAGAAAAAGAAAAAAAAAAAGAGAGAAGAGAAGGGGAAAAAAAAGAGAGAAGAGAAAGAGAGAGAAGAGAGAAGAAGAGAGAGAAGGGGAAGAAGGAGAGAAAGGAGAAGAGAGAAAGAGAGAGGAGAGAGAGAAAGAGAGAAAGAGAGAGAAAATCCAAAAGATATCTTCATGCTTAGTCTTATTTTGGGAAAGGGGGATATTTTAAAAAATCAAATTTTCGGGGGGAAAAAAAAAAAAAAAAAAAAAGAAGAGAAGTAATAATAAATAAACATGCCCATTACTTCGGGTCATTGACGTTGGTAAAAAATCACCCCATATTTTGGTTTTTTGTAAAAACTAAAAAATTTTTAAAGGGCTAAAAATTTTTATGTACCACTGAACAAACAACCTTAACGATGAACAATCATTTTTAAAAACTATGCCCAATTTTTTAAATTTCTTTGTAAAATGTATTTAAAACAGAATTAAAATCCTCATGGGTGAAAAATGTATTTAGACCTTAAATGAGCTCTATAAAAATTTACTGAAACTTGAAACTCTTTTTAATTCGTCGTAGCTAAAATCCAAAGAACAAAATAAAGGAAACACAAGCTACTTGAGCAAAGCAATGGGGAAAAACTAACTTGGGGGGGAAAAAATTTGGGTAATTACCATTTTTCCCTATAATAATATCCAATCAGTGAAGAAATTTAAAAAGGGCAACCATTTGTTTACAACATGAGGCAATCGAAAGTGCTTGTAGCAATCATATAACTTTCGATTTTTAAGGGGTCAAACATAACGAACTTTCCGGTTTTCGAATTTTTTTTTTTTCCCATACTTTTCCTGCCTTTCCCAAGTAAATGGGGGAAAATTTTTGGCCCTTAACGAAACATGAAATTTATCCTCGGGGGCTTAAATTTGGCTCCGACATTTTTAAATTTGAAAAAAAAAATTTTCACAAGGGTTTTGTGTGAAAATCACTGGGGGTTTCAAAAACGAAAATTTTCTAAAAAGCTTTGGGCCTTAGCCTTGGGAATATATCCTTTTTAATTTAAAACAACCCCATGACTATGCTAGCGCTGTGGAACTTTCCAAAAAACCTTTACATCTTTTGACTACATTCATAATTTTTTCTTTATTAAATTTCCCTTTTTTTCCCTTTTTTTAAAAAAATTTAATTTGACGAATTGACTAAATTCTTTTTAATTGACTGAGAATTGACACGCCCTAGAGGAACGGGTAGACACACCTCTAACTGACAGAACTGAAATCCCCTGCTTTTTGGTTTTCCGAAAGTAAAAATTTTTAAATAAAATCCAGGGCTTAGCACAAAACGTCCACTATGGGGGGTCGAAAAAAATAAATTTTAAAAAACCCACCCAGAGACACCTTCAATACTCCTAACCCAAACAACAATTTAAAAAAACAAGATTAGGACGGAAAATGACAAAGGTGCTCAAAAAATTTTTTTTTCACATAAACAATGCCAGTTTGCCAAAGTACCCCCCTACCCCATTTCATACTCTTATTTTAAAAAAGGGGGAAATGACCCTTAGCCATTTGAAAGACATTTAGCCCAAATGGTCAAGTTTTTTTTCTTCAAAACGCTTGAAAAATGGCACCTTACCTCCCTGAAAAAAAAAAAAAAAAAACACAACACAAGAAAGGGAAAATAAAAATTGTGGTTTCCCTGTAAGCAGAAAACTTCCCCGCTCGGGTTTCCAAATCATGGAGGTCGTTTGGACTATAAAATTTAAGGGGAAGTTTAAAAATTGAAAATAACACATAACTACGGGCCGTAAATGGTTGGTAAAAAGTTGTCAGAACTTTTGAACCGCAAAATAGACACAACAGAAAAAAAAAACAGGTTTAAATTTCCCCCAACACAATTTAACAAAAAAAATTTTGATTGTCAAATCTGAAATTTCCCCGATTTTTTTAAAAATTTTAGGCCCTTTAAATTTTTGGGGGTACCAAAAAAAAAAAAAACCCCAAATTTAAAATTTTATCCTGGTTTTGATTTTGTTTAAAATGAAAAGGAAGAGAACAATTCCACCCCTTTTTGAAATGTTATCTCGTCTTGACATGGGAAGCTGCATACTTCCTCCTTTTTGGGTTTTTGTTCAATGTTTTACCTACTCAATTTGTTTTTTTTGGGTTAATCCTTTTAAAAGAAAAGAAGAAAAGAAAAAAGAAAGAAAAGAAGAAGAAGAAGAAAGGGAAAAAAAAAGAAGAAGAGACGAAAAGAAAAAAAGAAAAAAAAGAAGAAAAAAGAAAAAAAAAGAAAAGAAAAAGAAGAAAAAAGAAAAAGAAGAAGAAGAAGAAAAAGAAGAAAAAAAGAAAAAAAGGGAAAAAAAAAAAAGAAAAAGAAGAAGAAAAAAAAAAAAGAAGAAGAGAAGAGAAGAAGAAAAGAAGAAGAAGAAAGAAAAAAAAAGGAAAAAAAAGAAAAAAAAGAAGAAGAAAAAAGAAGAAGAAAAAAAAGAAAAAAAAAGAAGAAGAAAAAAGAAAAAGAAAGAAGAAGAAGAAGAAAAAAAAAAGAAGAAGAAAAAAGAAGAAGAAGAAAAAAGAAGAAGAAGAAAAAAAAAAAAAAGGAAAAGAAGAAGAAAAAAAAAAAGAAAAAAGGGAAGAAAAGAAGAAAAAAAAAAAGGAAAGAAGAAGAAAAGAAAAAGAAGAAGAAAAAGAAAAAAGAAAAAAAAGAAGAAGAAAAAAGAAGGGGTTCTTTCGTGTGAAAATCTCGAAGAATAACCCCGACCTCCAACCTTCCCGGGATGAAAAGGTATTCTATGACCCAAAAAAAGTTATTTTTTAGAAAAAAAAATTTTTTGTCCGCGTTGGGGGGGGAAAAAAAATGCGCACTTTACAATAAATTTTTTTTAAAAGCAACACCAAAAACCCAAAAACAAAATAAACTCTGATCTTCATCATTCCCAAACAATCTCAGTGATTACAAAATTACGATTTAACAAAAACTAAAAACCCCAAAAAAACCAAATTTTAAAAATTTGCATAAGGCTTAAAATTGCAATATCTAAGGGAAATTTTTTTTTTAAACACTCAAAGAAATGCCAAAAGGGCCCCCAAAAATGTACTATATTGGGGGGGTAGTGTCCCCTGGAAGGGAAAGGGGGGGTTGTTTACGATGGGCTCTAGTGTTGGTATTTATGATAAATGTTGGGAGAAGTATGGGGGTGGTAGTTGTGGGGGGACAAGCTGTATGGCGGTTGTAAAAATGGGGATTTCCATGACTGGTGGTAAAAAGGGTGATGTGGGGGTGAGGGTGATTTTCCAAAAAGAACTTGTGTGGGGATATCCCCTAGCCCAGTAAATCTTTTTGAGTAATTTTGAGAAATAATTTTTTGGGAGAGTTTTTCAATCAATACATGATAATTTTTCAACAGTGGCAAACATTTTTCCCCTTATCTTATTCTAATGATATCCTCCTCCCCCCTCCCCTCTCTTTTATTTTTTTTGGGGTTTTTTTTTTTCAATTTACTCCTCCCCCCCTCCTACTACTAAACTACTACTAATACTACTTTTAAATAAATACATCCACTAATACTACTACTTTGGTCAAATGAGGGGAAAAATTTCCCAAGTATTAAATTTAAAGACAATTAAATTTCTTCTAAAACGGGTATGAAATTCATTTTGAACCAAATAAATGTTCCTAAACCGCCCACTTTGTAATTCAAGATTCGTACAAAAAAATTAAAAAAAAAGATCATTATAAATTTTTAAAAACAAAAAGAGTAATTTTGTTTTTTATAAAGGGGAAAAAACCCATTTAGTTTAAGTTAATTTTTAATAAAAGTTTTTAAATTTAACCTTCAAAATCAAAAAATATTGGGGTTTTTTTAAATTTTCCCCATAGAATTTTCTATTTTAAAAAAAGTTTTGGGAAAAAATTAAAAATTTGGGCTGAGATATTTAAAGTTAAAACAACTTTTATGCATAATCCTATTCAAAAAACCCAAAAAAGTATGAGAAAAAATATTGGGGGGAAAACCGGGATCAAATAACAACTTAAAAAGATAACTAAAGTATTAAATGGGTCATCATTCATTTAGAAAAAACAGTCAACATTGGTGTACAAAACGTGTGTATCAATGCATCAAAAGTAGCAACATTTTTCACTTTACACATCTTTTTAAAAAAACTTTTTAAATCCACGAAAATCGTATCCGCTATTTGGGTC
>NW_027626229.1:0-6274 GCF_034508935.2 Berghia stephanieae
TATTCTCCACTCGGCTTTTATTTCGCGTCCCCCGCAAAAAAAAAAAAATTAAAGACCCCATCGGGTTTTTTTTTTTTCTCCCGCGCTTGAAAAAAAAAAAAAAAAAATGCAAATATTCTCCCTCTTTTTATTCTGCATCCGCCTCGAACGAAAAAAAAAAAAATTGAAGTTTTTCCCACTCACTTTTCGCGGCTCTTTCCAAAAAAAAAAAAAAAAATGCGAAAAATCCCATGCGGGCTTTTTTTCTGCAGTCCGCGCTTGAATCGAAAAAAAAAAGAAAAAAATGCAAGTTTCTCCCACTGCGGACTTTTTATTCTGCAGTCCGCGCTCTGAATCGAAAAATAAAAATAAAAAAATGCGAAAGTATTCTCCCACTGCCGACTTTTTATTTCTGCAGTCCCGCCCCTGAAAGAAAAAAAAAAAAAATGCGAAAGTATTCTTCCACTCGGGATTTTTTTCTGCAGTCCCGCCCCTGAATAAAAAAAAAAAAGAAAATTGCGAAAGTATTCTCCCCCTGCGGACTTTTTATATTCTGCAGTCCCGCTCTAAACAAAAAAAAAAAAGATAAAATGCAAAGTATTCTCCCACTGCGGACTTTTTATTCTGCAGTCCGCGCTTCTGAATCGAAAAAAAAAAGAAAAATGAAAGTTTTCCCACTGCGGACTTTTATTTCTGCAGTCCGCGCTCTGAATCGAAAAAAAAAAGAAAAAATGCGAAATATTCCCACTGCGGGCTTTTTATTTCTGCAGTCCGCGTCTGAAAAAAAAAAAGAAAAAAATGGGGAAAGTATTCTCCCCTGCGGACTTTTATTTGCTGCAGTCCCGCTCTGAACGAAAAAAAAAAAGGAAAAAAAATGCGAAAGTATTCTCCCACTTCCCGGACTTTTATTTTCTGCAGTCCGCCTCTGAATAAAAAAAAAAAAAAAAAATGCGAAGTATTCTCCCACTGCGACTTTTTATTCTGCGTCCCCCGTCCTGAACGAAAAAAAATAAAAAATTGGAAAGTATTCTCCCACTGCGGACTTTTATTTTTGCAAGTCCCCGCTCTAATCAAAAAAAAAAAGAAAAAATGCGAAAATATTCTCCCACTGCGGACTTTTTATTTCTGGGAGTCCGCGCTCTGAATCGAAAAAAAAAGAAAAATTTCGAAAGTATTCTCCACTGCCCACTTTTATTCTGCGTCCGCGCTCTGAAACGAAAAAAAAAAGAAAAATGCGAAAGTATTCCCCACTGCGGACTTTTTTTTTCTGCAGTCGCGCTCTGAAATCAAAAAAAAAAAAAAAAAATGCAAAGTATTCTCCCACTGCGGATTTTTTGCGCCGCGCTTTTACAAAAAAAAAGAAAAATGCAAAGTTTCTCCCCCCCATTTTTTTCGCAGCCCCCCGCTTGAAACAAAAAAAAAGATAAAATGCAAAATATTCCCCCCACTGGGGACTTTTTATATCTGCAGTCCGCGCTTGAATCGAAAAAAAAAAAAAAAATCAAAGTTTCTCCCACTGGGACTTTAATTTCTGCAGCCCGCGCTCAAATCGAAAAAAAAGAGATAAAAGAAAAAGTTTCCCACTGCGGATTTTTTTTTCCATCCCGGGTCTGAAAAAAAAAAAAAAGATAAAATGGGGAAGTATTCCCCACGGGGATTTTTATTCTGCAGTCCGCGCTGTGAATCGAAAAAAAAAAAGAAAAAATGCGAAAGTATTCTCCATCGGACTTTTTTTTTCTGCAGTCCGCGCTTAAATCGAAAAAAAAAAGAAAAATCAAAATATTCTCCAACTGCGGATTTTTTATTTCGAAGCCCGCGCTTAATAAAAAAAGTAAAATCCCAAAGTTTTCTCCACTGCGGACTTTTTTTTCCAAATCCGCCCTAATCAAAAAAAAAAAAAAAGGAAAGTATTCTCCCATGCGGACTTTTTATTTCTGCGCCCGCGCTCTAAACGAAAAAAAAAAAAAAAAAAAATGCAAAAGTATTCTCCATCTGCCACTTTTTATTCTGCACCCGGGTTCTGAATCGAAAAAAAAAGAAAAAATGAAAGTATTTCCCACCCCGGATTTTTATTTTCGGGGTCCGCGTCTAAAACAAAAAAAAAAAAAAGAAAAATCGAAAGTATTTCCCACTGCAGATTTTTATTTTGCAGCGGCCTGAATCGAAAAAAAATAAAAAAAAAAACATGCAAATATTCCCCCTCCCCAAAATTTTTTTTCCTCCGTGTTCAAAACAAAAAAAAAAAAAAAAAATGAGAAAGTATTTCCCACTCCGCTTTATTTTGCATCCGCGCTCTGAAACAAAAAAAAAAAAATAAAAAGAAAACAAGGGAAAAATCTCACCTGCCGAAAATATTTTTTAAAGGGAAAATAAAATTTGGTTCCTTTTTTTGTTGAGCGAGAAAAAAATACAACATTCGCGGGAAGTTCCCCACAACAGGGGAGTTTTAAAAGGACCTTGTGAAAAAAATCAACATCCCTAGTAAACATTCATAAAAATTTAAAATTAAATGACCAGGTAAACTTATTTGTCAGTGGTTTGTTGCCCATTGCAAATTAGCCTCCCCGGGCAGACCAGGATGAAAAAAACGGCGAAATCACCCATTTTACCCACTCTCTTTTAAAGTATTGTTCCGTAAATAAAAATTCATTCAGTACAAAATTGTTTCAAACACTGTCATATTGAAAGAAAATAAGATTGGAGCGTTGAAAACAGTCGTGTAAACCCGGGGAAATTTTGGGGGGTCCCCCCCCTGAAAAGGGCCGTTTGGGGGGGATGGGTGGGGGTAATAGGAGAGTCTATCCCCCAAAACCCGTACGATAGCCCGGGCCGTTTCAAGGCGTAACAACGTCCAACATGAGGGTTTTCCTTTTGGCATCCATGTAGTGACAGCCCCCTTGATCACGTTCTCAAGGGAAAACTTTGATACGCCTCTGGTCTCTTCTGATGAGTCCCCGGGGATACTTTCACACCACCCCTTTCGAGCGAGACGCGGATGGGGGCTTGGGGAACCTGGTTTTGTCAGAAGGGTTACGAGACCTTTGGCGCCACCCTTCCCCAAACCTTTTCCCCTTTCCACGTCCAGACATTTTCTTTATATTCATTTTTTGAAAAGCTCGAAAGACAACGCGCAGGGTTAAAAGGGGTTTAAAAGCACATGTTTACAGGACACCCGATTGGTCAAGAACGGCGTTTCTTTTTATTGGTCGAAGGTGCATGATGCGAAATTTTCCAAACAGAGACACGTTTACCGTGAAACACTGGACCTGATCTAAAGTCGAATCCTAATTACAATCGTTTTTTTTTTTTGTTTTGTTTTTTTTTTTTGTTTTATTTTTTGTTTGTTTGTTTTTTTTTTTTGTTTTTCATTTTTTTTTTTTTTTGTTTTGTTTTGTTGTTGTTTTTTTCGTTTTAAAAAAAAAACAAACAAACAAACATTCTTGTTTTAAAAAAACTGAGATAAAAGAAAAAAAAAAAATGAAAATTAAATCCAGATTCTCTCAAGATTTTTCCAGAAAACTTGTTGCCACGCAAGGCGGGGCTTGTGGTTGGGTATCCTCCTTTTAGACGGAAGGTCCCGGGTTCGACCTCGTCTCGGCAAGTTGTCCCTTGAAAAGCTCTTTTTCACATTCCTCACCGTACTCAGGGGTTTAAAATAGTACCTGGCCGTTTATAGCGGCTTTGCCGAAAATTTTAATTCGCCAACAGGCGTCATGTCCCCCCTACATTTTAAATGTTGCTGTGACCCGGGACCCCCGTAAAGGCATTAGACATTTATGGTATTGCGTTTAAAAAAACTCAATTTACCACGATGGTGAGCTCTCTCCTGCTCCTTCTCTCTCTCTCTCTCCTCACCTTTTTCTTTTTCGTCTTTCTCTTCTCTCTCCTCTCACTCTCTCTCTTTCCTCTGTTTTCTCTCCCTTCTCTCTTCTTCCCCTCTCTCTCTCTCTCTTTCTTCTTTTTTCCCCTCACCCTTGTAAACCATTTGATGTTTCTTTTTTCTTTTTTTTTCTGCTCTGTTTTTCCCACCTCCTGACTTCCTCTACGTTTTTTAAGTTAAAAGTCATCGCTTTTCCCCGCTCGCCGGGTTTCGCAAGATCGCTTACTGCATGCTATTTTTGGGGGACGGGAATTTTTAAAATATATAAATTCCTTTTTTGTATATCCCATTCTCATAACTTACAGTTTCTACTTTCCCCCCCAATATTTTACAACCGTGTGTAAATCGATGGCAATGGAAAAAAACAGTTTATTCATATTAAATTACCGGGATGTCAAGGGTTTCAGTAATGCTGATGACTGAACAAATTAATTGCTGATTTGGAAAAAGGCCCAAGTTCATTAAAAAAAAAAAAATCTAGAAAGCCTTGCTCCCTTGGGTAATTATTTAAAAAAAACTGTGCATTATCGGGGGCATGGGAAGCCTATTCCGAAAGGTCCCCTTTAGCCTTGGACCCCACAAACTAAAAGGAATTCTCAATTGCGTGACCCTGTGGGAAATTTTTTCCCGCAACTCGATTATCCCTTTAAATTTAAAAATACATCAAAGGGTAGGGGGTGAGGGGGGCTAAACGAGAGTCAGTCAATCGAGATAATTTAGTGGCCTGAAAAGGACCGTTTGGGGAAGGAGAAGGGGGAAAAGAGATTTTAAGCCCTCCTTCCCCCGGTTTTTTTCGAGCGATGGGTGTCCTTGGGCATAGGTGACTCCTTTGGGGTGGGTGGGACCCGATTGGTTCCTCAAAAAACCAACCAAGAACTTTACGGGTTCCCCGCAGGGGCCTAACGGCAGGCTCTGAAGGCATCATCTTGGTCCGGGGATTTCTTCACCAAACCGGGGAAGGGGGGTTTTTCGGAAGGGCTAGTGCCTTCTGGTAACGTCTGACTCCTCAAGGCAAAGTCCAGCCGTTTGGGGGTTTCTTGAACCCCCGGTGGGTGGGGGGAACTTCCCGCAGCCTTGGGGGCCCGCTGCTTTAAGGGGCCCTTTCTCCGGGGGATTTTACGGCGGGTTTTTGGTTGCCCTTTTTAGTTTTGTTTTTTGAAAAAGGGGTTCTAATAAGGGCCCCCGGGGCTTATATACCTTTATCTCAGGTCGATTTCAAAATTTCCGAAGCCCGGGGCCAACGGCTTACCGTTTTTTTGTTACCCCATCCTTTGAAAGCAAGTTGTTACTTTACTTTAGGGGGTATCCCCCTTTGGGATTTGGTAATAAATTTGAAAATAAATTTTAAAAATAAAAAAATAAAAAAAATTAAAAAAAAAATATTTGAATAAAAATTCAGTTTTTCAGAATGGCGGGGGTCGGAATTAGATACAATTCAAATCATTCATTCATTTATTCATTCTTTCATTCAATTTTTGTTTTATTTATTTTTTCCGCATGTGTATCTTTCTTTGGGTTTTTTGAGCGCAAACATAGTGCGATTTGGGTTTTTCAAACCCTCGAAATTTGGGAAAAAAATTAGAAAAAATCGAAAGTATTTCCCCTGCGGAATTTTATTTTGCAGTCCCGTCTGAACGAAAAAAAAAAAAAAAAAGCGAAAGTATTCTCCCCGCGGACTTTTTATTTCTGCAGTCCGCGCTCTGATCACAAAAAAAAAAAAAAATGCAAATTTCTCCCCCTGCGGACTTTTTTTTTTGCAGTCCCCGCTCTATCGAAAAAAAAAAGGAAATGCGAAAATATTTCCCCCTGCGGACTTTTTTTTTCTCACCGCGCTCTGAAGCGAAAAAAAAAAGGGAAAAATGCGAAAATATTCCCCCTGCGGACTTTTTATTTTGCAGTCCGCGCTCTCAATCGACAAAAAAAAAAAGGAAAAATGCGAAAGTATTCTCCCAAGCGGACTTTTTATTTTCGCAGTCCGCCTCTGAAAAAAAAAAAAAAAGAAAAAAAAAGCGAAAGTATTCTCTCACTGCGGACTTTTATTTCGCAGTCCGCCTCTGAATCGAAAAAAAAAAGAAGAAAAAATGCGAAAGTATTTCCCCCCGGACTTTTTTTTTCTGCAGTCCGCGCCCCTGAAACAAAAAAAAAAAAAAAAACGCGAAAATTCTTCCCCTGCGGCTTTTTTTTTTCGCAGTCCCGGTTGAAACAAAAAAAAGATAAAATCGGAAGTATTCTCCCCTGCGGGTTTTATTTCTGCATCCGCGCTGTGAATCAAAAAAAAAAAATAAATGCGAAAGTATTTTCCCCCCGCGGACTTTTTTTTCTGCAGTCCGCGCCTAATCGAAAAATAAAAAAAAAAAATCGAAAGGATTCCCAATGCGGGCTTTTTTTTTTGAAATCCGCGCTTGAATAAAAAAA
>NW_027626230.1:0-6270 GCF_034508935.2 Berghia stephanieae
TTTCCCCCTCTTCCTCTTCCTCCTTTCCTTCCCTCTTCTCTCCCCCTTTTCTCTCCTCCCCCATCTCTCTCTCCCCTCTCTCTCTCTCTTATCTCCCCTATCAATCTATCTGTTTATCTCTGTCTCTTTCTATATATCCTTCTTTCTTTTTTTGTCTGTTAAACCTTTCCATTCTCTCTTCCACCATCCACCCCGGGTTGAGTCTCTCTTTCTGTTTTGGGCGTCGCACATACACCCAAATTTAAAGTCTCTCTCTTTTCCCTCATTTCTTCCTTAAATCGCCCTACCTACTGCTGTGAAAGACAATACACTACACAGAGATTCAGGAATTGAAAATGCGATTGTTTTACTTTGTTTCCACAGTTGTTATTAAAAGAAATTAATATATATATTTTTTTTTTTAAATATACAAAACGTTAAATTGTCTTTTTGACTTTTTGACTTGTCTGTGATTGTAAAATAAATGCGTGTTTTTTTTTTTCGTGTGTGTCTGTGTGTGTTTAATAGCTTATTTTTGAAATTTGCAGACAAGGGCGAAACACTATTTTCTCATTTTGGGCCATAAAAGGTTTACCTTATATTATCATATCGATGCTTCAAATTATTTTATTAAAGAAAAGTTTTCGGGCTAAAATGAGATAATGTGTTGTTGTTTTTCTTTTTTATTTGGACGACAATATTGATATGATGATGATGATGATGAGATGATAAATGATGAGGAGGAGGAGGAGGAGGAGGAGAGGCAAATGTGGTTGTTTTTTTTTTTTAGGGGGTTTCCCGGCGCTGGCAACAACAGTGGTAGTGGTGATTGTATAAAATTGTGGTGACTCTCTAAGTATATGAAGAAGGGGGACGACGAAAGTGATAAACTTGATTGAACGGTAACGATAACCAACGACACAATGACCCCGTGGTTTTAATTCCCGGGGGTCGGTTAGGACTTGATAATAAAAACAATTTTTTGCTTGGGTTGAGAGAGGATCACATGAAAGAAAAACGCCCCCTAATACCATTTAGGATTAATCTTTGAACCCGATAGTAGCATATATTATCCCGTGGATTTCAGGATAGGGGAAGAAGAGCCCTTCAAATGAATTCTGTTGCTGGTCGTGAAGGGACTTACCGTCCTTTATGCCAGCATTGAGTTGTGTTCTTTATCAGCCTCCCTTTTGTATTGGGGTTATCTACCTCAGGTGATTTGAAGCGCCATGTTGAATGTTCACGTGACTTGCAAAAATTCTGACTGATTTTTGTTATCTTTGAAATGGAACCCCCAAGCAATTGCAGACTTTGGTTCTTCTATTTTTATTTCTGTAGCAATATTATATAGATGAGTGTTGAAGTAATAAATATTAAATATTACTATTCGCAGTCTTCTATTATTGTTCGCTATAGATGATGCTTAAAACTTACACGAAGTCATTTCAACTAAAAGTAGGAAAGTTGTAAAGATACGTGATGTGTCAAAAACTGTAGAAACGGTTTTGTATTTCTTGAGGAGCCATGGGGTCCCTTTTTAAACACAAGGGGGCCCAAAGACCTATTTGACCATAATCTTTGATCATTATGTTTCCAACGGTCATCTGCACTGGCTTTTGAATCTCTTAAATAACAAACCCATATTTCACGATCCAAAATGAAATACAGTGGAACTCGGATACAACGGGGATAGTGGGGACTAAAAAAGCAAAAAAATTTCCCCGTTGTAGCCGAGTCCCGTTAATTCATGCGTTCAATATTTAGAAGGGGGAAGCATTACTGAAGGAAGATACACACCATGCTGTCTTCAAAGCACGTCAGCATTAAGCATGTTTCGGATTAAACGTCAATGGAATCGAAATTAAGATATTTTAGAAATAGTTTACCACGGCAATCGACCAACAGAACAATGAGAGAAGAAAGGGGCTAGAGCCGCGTTTTATTTGCTAATTTGACTGGTTTGCTGCCGCCATGTTTTCTGGTATGCAAACAATGATCGGATAAGTCGAGAATAGAGAGAGAGGCGTTGGAGGTATGGGGACAGTCTAAAGCTTGGAATTGTAAAGATCATCCCATTCATATCCAAGCTTAGAGGGGGATGTTTTTGTAACAGTTTGTTGAATTGCCGTAAAATTTTTTGCATGGCTATTACATATACCCCGCGAAAGAAGAAAAAATTGTCTTTACTATTTTTATAAAAATTAAAGAAAATTATTATGTAAGTTTTTTTCAACTCCTTTTAAAATTTATATTTTTAAAAAACTTAAAAAATGTTGCTGCTTGAGACTCGAAGGAAATGTAAGCTTCAATTATTGAACAAGGACAGAAGATTGGGGAAACGGTTCGGGTTTCCCGTCACCACCAAAACAGATGAATGAAAGAAACACTAAAGACCGAAGGAGAAATGTGAGAATGGCGTAGTTTAAGTAATTAAAAAACAATAACAACAAATTAGATGGGACAGGAAATTGAATGCTCCTTTGCAAGGAAGTCCGAATTCAAATATAACAAATAAATATTATAATAGGTGTGCAATTGATGAACTTTTTAAAAGGGGGTGGGGGGGGGGGGGGGGGGGGGGGGAACTGTGCCCGTGCAGTATAGAATGTAAAATAAATTGAAATGTAGTATAGTAGGAAAATTGATAAAATGGTTGGAATAAAGTTTTACAAAATGTTTGGATAGTAATAAAAGTATTATTATCGGTGGTAGCAGCACCCAGCAGAAGTAGTAATAGTAGTAGTAGAAGTAGTAGTATAGCATAGTGGTAGTGGTAGTAGTAGTATAGTATAGCCAGCAGTAGTTGTAGTAGTAGTAGTCCCGCCAGTATTTTTTAAAAATCCTTCCCAACAAAGTCTCTTGCTGGCTTGGCCTACCCTCAATTTCAAATTCTCAGGGACATTTTTAAAAGATAAAACCTCACATTTCAAGAACAATACATTCCCTTGATGTCCATAACCCATGTCTTGTTTTCATTCCCCAGTGGTTCCACCCTCTCATAGCCATGGGTTACTCTCCACTAGTGTCCACCTGCCCTTAGTCCCAGGGTTCACTGCCCACGGGTATCCACCTCCAATATTTCATGAGTACTGGAGGGCCATACCTGTGGTTCACCGTTCAATTCCCGCTAAGTGTTCACCTACCATAGTTCCATGTTCACTCCCCAGTGATGTTCACCCTCTCAAAACCCCAGGTTTCACTCCCACCGGATTCCATATCCCGTGGGTTCCATGATTTTTTTATCATTATGTCCACTTCTCAAACCCCGGGGTTTACTCCCAACTGGTGTCCACCTCCAAAATGTCCCAGTTCCCCCCCCCCCCCCCCCCCCCCCCCACCCCCCCCCCCCCCCCCCCCCACCCCCCCCCCCCCCCCCCCCCCCCCCCCCCCCCCCCCCCCCCCCATCCTTTAAATATACCGTGTTCCCAAATCATTTCCCCGGGTAGTGTCCACCTCTAATACCCCCAGGTTCATTTCTCAGTGATGTCCCCCCCTTCCATAAAGTACTGGTTTCAGTCCCAGCTTGAGTCGATATCCTCGTGTTTTTTTGTTATCACTCCCCAGTGGTGTCCACCTCCCATAGTCCCAGATCACTCTTCAATGGTGTCTATATCCTGAAGCTCCAGGTTTCCTCTGGTGTCGTCCATATCCTCACCATCCATTGTTTACTCTCACTGGTTTCAACCTCCCAAATTTCCCAGGTTTACTTCCCACTGGTGCAATATTCCCATAATCATACATTTACTCCCTACTACTAATGTCCAACTTACATATTCGTGTTCACTCCCTACTGCTATCCACTTCACCTAGTTCTAATCAGTCCCCTCCCATAGTTCTGGGTGTCCCATCTAAAAAAGTGGATACATCCCTCCTTGTTCACTCCCTAATTGTGCCCTTTCTCTTACAGCTCCCTGTTCACCCTTTCCCCACCGGTATCACCACCCATAGCCCCCATTTTCCCTCCCCACTGGTGTTCACAACCCAACGTCCTGGGTTTACTCTCCGCTGATATACCCCCTAGTCCAATGTGCACCCGGGTTTACTTCACACTTGCGTCTACATTCCGTATTCTCGAATTCACTCCCCCACTGCTGTCCCCCCATCCCCGGGACTCTTGGGTTTCCCTCCTCTCTTTGTATTGACCTCCCTTTTTAACCTGGATATAATCTCCACGGGATGTCCATCTCAAATGGTATGCTCCCTGGTTCAATTTCCCACGGGTGCCTCACCAAATCTGAGTCCCTGGGTCAATCCACGCGTTGTTTTGGGATTTGTTTTATTGGAAAGAACCCCAAGGGCCCCCCCGCCTCTTTTTTCCTTCGGATCAGAAAATAAGCAATATGTTAAAGCAGTAAAGCATTGGAAACAGCCTATGGTGATTATGAAAATTCAAATTGAGAATTTAGGGAAACTGGTTTCGGTGTAAGATAAAGATCAGAACAATGTGTTTGAAAGGTGCTAAGACAAAAAAAGGAAAGAACGAATACAAAGAAAAAAATATTAAAAAAAAAAAAAAAAAGAGAGAGAAGAGAGAGAGAGAGGAGGAGAGAAGAGATAGATAGAAAGAGAGAGGAGAAGAGAGAGAGAGAGAGAGAGAGAAGGAGGGGATTTCAGTTAATATTAATGTCATCCCGGAGCATTGCAGTGCTGATATCACACCACGCTATTGTCATATTCCTTCCTAGATCACTACAAAATTCCAATATCACAGTATAAAAATACATATTAATATTTATACTCCAAAACCCATAATGTGATATAGCATGGCACAATAATTCAGTTCAATCAGATCGTTTATAGTTGCCAATATCGCCAGTCCGTTAATACACCATCCATTTCCCTCCCATAACTTCATCCAATATCACAGCCACAGTAAAAAGCAACGTCTTTACTGCTGTTTGCAATAGTAATGGATGTCCTAAACCAGAACCCTTCGGCGGAGAAGGCACATAAGACATGAAAAGTATGCGGATGATGTAGTACTTTTGAAAAAATACAAAAACTGAGGCGGAAAGGGGAACTGGAGGGTTGGAGACGGGTGTTTGGAAAAAAAGGAGGGGAATTAAAGGGTAAAGCAATCGAAGACCCGAGTATTTGTACATCGGACAAACAACAGAGAAACAGAACCACTAATAAAAGATAGGAGAATAAGAAAAGTGCCAAAGATAAACCGATTCAAATACTTAGGAACAACTGTACAAGGGGATGGGGGCAATGAGAATGGAGGTTAAGAAGAGGGTACAGGCAGGGTGGAATAATTGAAGGAAGGTAAACTGGAGTTATGTGTGAAAAAACGAATTTTCCCGCAAACCGAAGGGGAAAAATAATACAACTGTTGTAAAGACCAGCAATGTTATGTGGAGTAGAGACAAAAAGCCAATAATAAAAGAAACAAGATAAAGAAGCTGAGGGGGCGTGACATGAGGATGTTGAGATGGTCACTTGACTGGACAAGAAAAGAAAAAAGGGAAAACGAACGAAATTCGGAGGTTGACTGAAGTGAAAGAATGTTTAATAAAGATAGAGAAGATAGATTGAAATGGTTAGACATGTAAAGAGACGAGAAGGGAGTACGTGGAAAGAAAAGTATTGGACTTACAATTGGGGAAATAGGAAAAGGAAAAAAACCCAAAGACTAGATGGTTTTGATAAGGTAAAGGACGATATGAAGGAATTGGGCCTGGAGGAAGATAATGCTCTGACCCGAAATGCATGGCGATGTGGCATTCTATTATGGCAAACCCTGCAAAAAGCAGGATAAGCTGAAAGAAGAAGAAAGAAGAAAAAATTTCATACAGTAATACCACACCCGTTAATCCCAGAACGTTATTTGCTGATTAATGTTGTATCAATATCAATGCCCCTCAATACGATGTTGATATCAACAACCCCTAAAGCTTGTTTGTTGACATCAGTCTGCCTCAAAACATTGTGGTGCTGATGACCTTCTTTACAAAAGAATATTTATTGATTAAATTGCCTCACAATAATTTACAAGGGCCCCCCCAACCTCTTCTTTTCCACCCGTTTTCTTTCCCCCTACATGACTACGAGATCGTGTCCAGCTTGAGTACATTTGAACATCTTGTGTACCTTTGTGAGAAATCCACCATTCCCAGCCATGATGTGGTCATTCCAGGCAAGTCAAGTGAATTCCTTGCAGGGTTTTTTGTTTTTTTAAAAAAAATTATTTTGTTTTTTTTTTTCGTTTTAAAAAAAAAAAAAAAAAATTTTTTCTTCAAGAAATGTAAAAAATTTTTTAAGAAACAGTTATTAGGGAAACTCAAAAAA
>NW_027626231.1:0-6271 GCF_034508935.2 Berghia stephanieae
TTAAATCTATAACAATTGACGGAAAAAATTTAAACCCAAAAATTTAAAAAAAAAACTGGGGTCTAACCAAATTCTTAAAAAATATGGCCTTCAAGCCATTTTCTAGAACCACATAAAAAAACAGAACAATAGCACAGGGTTATAGCTCTTGCAATCTACTCACTTGCATCACAGTCACCTCCCAATTTTTTCAAGACTTTTATACAGCAAAAAAAAAAGATATATGCGCCTGAAAGTGGTACAAAGGGTAAAAATGCACGTTTTGCGAGAAATCGCAAAATTTAAAGGGAAATTTTTCAGTCGTTTTTAAAACGAACACAATTTCGAACTAAAAAAGGGTACACAAACAAACCATATATCAAAATGTTCAGCATTTTCTAATCTATCAATGCAAATAATGAAAAGAACAAAATATATGGAAATAAAATTGTTAAAATTAATTGAATTCAGCGTGTCTATTGTTTATCTTTATGAAATTGGCAAATCCCGAGTACATTTAAAACTACGTCACTCACAAACCAGAACAGCTACAGTAACAAACCAAACATCAAAATTATCGTCAATTCATGATCTTTCATTGCATAGCAAAATAACAGCAATATATCTAAAATAATATCATTCAAATGAACTGAACTCCACATGTGATAATGATGTTTTAAAAAATGAAAAAAGTCGAAAAACGATACAAAAATTCCACAACTTACAAACCGTTTACATACACATACAAAAAAATACATTCAACACTTTCTAGTCTAATTAATATAAGGCAAAAGAAAAATTTAAAATTTAAACAAATGGAATGGATTTGAACAAGATGTTTGTGAAAAATTTGACCAAACTCAAAACACAACAATATAGCCTTCCCAATTTGTCTGAATACCATTTGATCCTTTTTTAGTACAATAAATGAAAATACAAGCAATATCAGTTTTTATCTATATTTCAGGGAAAAAAACAACAAACGTACAATTCAGATTTATAAATGACAGAGGCAAATGTTTATCAATATCAAGTGTTTATCTTTCATGGAAAATCGACAAATGCGAGTTATCAATGTCTAGGCAATATTGAAAAAATAATATGAAATTAGCTCAGAGATTTATGTCTTGAAATTCGAATGCTTTAAAATACTACCACTCAAAAAAAAAACTATTAATGAAACTGACCATGGAAAGTGTATATCAAATTTTGGTCAAATAATATAAACAATGTGTCGAAAAATGAGAATCCCTATAGACTATATTCTCTTTACTCTTAGCTTATATCACCGCTTGACCCCTTTTTCCCTTGGGGGGCTTCGAGATTCAGATTCCAAAAAGGAAATTAAACTTTCATACAATCTTGAAAAGTTTACCAGATAAAACCAAATTATCCTCTTTTAAAGACAAACTTCCTGTATCAGATCTGCGCCTTCAAATTTTCAACGCGATTGCCTCCGCCACGAGCCTATCAACATCTTCCTTTCAGGGACAAAGCCCCCCCGAGCCACCACAGCAGTAACTATTTGTAGATGCCTCTCCCTCTCATGTAGCTCTTTCTCTACTTTTCTTTTCATTTTCCAGCATCTTTCCATCACTATCCTACGTACTTCTCTCTCTTGCTCTCTACTTTCGACACCGGGACATGTGACCTATTCTTTCTAGCTACAGATAGAAAATGTTTTGCATCCTTGGCCTTCTCCTACTCAACCATTCCCCAGTCCTTGTTATGCTTAAACATATTAATAGCTGATCTCAAATGAAGAGAAGCACGCCTACGCTTCCCAATGTCCATAGTCTAAATCTCCGAAAAGGCGTTCCCCTTTTAAATATTTGATAAAGGCGCAGTCAACAAAACTGCCTTGACCTCATCTTCAATAGACCAGCAAAGATACCATCTCCGAAAAAATCGGAAAGTTGTCGATGTAAAAACATCCATACTTTTATCACATATTAACTGAAAGGGGGTCAACAAAAACTTGCTTTCCTGAATGTCATATCTAAACATGGAGTTACAAAATTTTCCAAAAACGGGCTGAATGAGGGGCATTTAGCTTCTGGGAAACTCTCCATTAGACGACATAGGGGGGAAATTGTCCATAGCTATTTTTGGCTATTCAATAATTCCAATAGGGGGAGCTGAATAGAAAGTTAATCCTAGCAAGAGCAGAAACCATGGCCATAACATTATCATCTTGAATATCATAAAGCACACTTTGCAATTTCAAATTGTCATGAGCCCACCTTACGTTGAAGAAAATAAGAAATGTGGTTTACATAAATATAAGGGCAGACCCCATTATCGAAAATATTATTGAATCTGTTGGATCGAAAGCTTGAAAATTTAGAAGTAACACCAACAGAATCAAGGTAAACAATCCACTCGTGCCTGCACCCCACTCTCTCATCTGACAGGTCCAAAGACGTCTGCAGCTAATCTGATTAACCTTAGTGCACTGGTTCACTAACTTTGCTGAAATTTGAAATATTTCTGAGGCAACTTATCTCTCCCCCTAATTTTAACAACCCTTGAACTGAAAACTCAATGTTCAATTTTTCCTTTAGAGCAACTCGGCAGCTGTTGTTATGCCTACCCAAAAAATGGGCGTTACAAAAAAAAAAAAAATGTGTGCTGCAATCTGTGCCCAAAATTTCTCTTTTGTAATTTGCCAATTTTTATTAATCGAAAAGTTTAAATCACACCGAGGCCCTAATCACTCATAAGACATTTCATCTTTTCTTGACTAAAAATTCTTTAAAAGGTTCTTTCTCTAAGGACTTTTTTTCTTTCCCTGAGCACAATAAAATTTCACAATAATTTCTTCAAAAAGTGAGATTGATTCTTCAAAAAACAATGTTCTGCATTTTCACAAGCAATTTCAGTGAAGCCAAGACTTAATGTACCACCATTAGCTAAAGCAATATGTTTTTCTAAATATTTTCTTTTCTGTCAAAGTTTCATCTGTTCCAAGGTGAAGTGGTCAGAATTTTCGAATATTCTCTACAAACTTGGGTTTTAAAAACCAAAAAAAAAAAAAAAAAAACCTTCACTAACAATTTTCAAGGCTGTTTGTGTGTTGGGGAGATTTTTTAATGGATTTCTTTTTGTAAAATATTTCGAAATAATATTAACTACTTTAGAACACTTTGAGGCTGCAACACAAGCCTCTTCTCCCTGTAATGCCATATATGCCCATGTGAATTTTCCCATTTGAATATGTTAAAAATTTTTGTTCCCTTTCACACTTGAGATTAACTTTAAATTTGATTTAAGTGAAACCCCCCCGTCCTCAGAAAGTAATGCTTTCAGCTGTTTCTTCTAAACCTCTTCTTGTAATGTGATTTTTTTTTTCTGTTTCAGAACTTTTTTTTTTTTTCCTTTTGAAGGTTAAGTATTTTGGAATTTAAATTTTCAATATCACACACAGAGACCTATCACAGCATTTAATTGTTTTATCTGTTCGCCGCATTCATTGGGTCACATACAATATTAACAAGTTTAACTGACTTACTTTTTGAATCTTTTCACATTGATTTTTTTTATGTCATTGAGGGCCATTCTTTAAAATATTTCTCTCGCTTCAAGAAGTTATTGTCTTTAATTAGTTCAATTTTATTTTCTTTCAAAGCTTCATTTCATTGCGTAAAGAATTAATTTGATTCGAAGATTTCATCCTCCTGTTCACGCAATTGGCTTGACTTTTCACTAATTTCCCCTTTTTTTCAGTTGTGAGGCTCTTCTTTTAAGAAAACTAAGTTCCGTAACATTAACAGGGCAATCAGAATCAGGTTGAAACAAAGGGCCCATTAGAAAGTTTTTAATTCCAAACGGTTTACTCTTAAATTTTAACTTATCCTTCATTCGCTTTGCACAATCTTTTTAATTTTAATCTTGGACAGAATCACAGTTATTGAAAAAGGCAAAGCAAAAGAGCGTTTAATCCACTTCAAAAAATGAATGCTTCACTAAGACAACACTCTTTTAAAAATTTTTTTCCGCACTGCTTCAAGGGAAAAAAGCACAGACAGGGTGGGCATAATATCATGAGGCGGCACATATAGCGATTGGTCACCAAGTGAACTTTCAAAGGCTCAATCCAATCTGTTGAAGCTTTCCTCAGCAAATGCATTAAAATGGCGAACACTACCTTGCAGAAATCCAGAAAGCTCTGCGGGGGGGCAAAGACAAAATCAAATGATGAAGATGTCCTTTTGGATTCTGTACTGGAGTTGGCAAACTGTGACATCCTGGTTGGGAAATAGCTCAGAAAAACCACGATAGAACCTGTGGATTAAATATAACAAATGAATTGATACATAAAAAAATGGGAAAAAATAAACCCATTGCCCTTAAACAAACTTTCACTAGTCAGGCCTGTTGGGAAAAACTGATCAGACATTTTGTTGAATCAGCCTACTACTAAAATTAGGCATGCATTGGAGGTGGAAATTAATTTTGCCAGAAAAACTCTGTGAACTACCCTGTCCTTTTGTCACCTACAGTTTATAATTAAATGCTAAATTGTATCTCTGTTTTTCTTCCAATCCCCTAACTTGTGTAATACTCAATATCCGATAATCAGCATTCCAAAACAGGTCCATCTGGTTAAATTCTCTTTTATCACCAAAAATGAAATTGGCTAAAGGTTGATTAGCATAAAACCGGAAAAACGAAATATTTTGAAAAAATAAAATCAGTCAAAGGTGCCAGAAACAAATCAATCTATCAGTTGAAAACTTACAGTGTCCCACGGTTCATTGGTTTTTATTCTTCAGTGATGACAATTGTAACAAAAAATTGATTGTTGAGGGCAACCCTCTGGGAAGATTGGTCTTCGTCCTTTCCCCCCCCATCAAAAATGCCTCTTGAGCATATTGTAGAATCATTCCACCTGTTCATAAAAAAAAAAATAACCATCATTCATTAAATTTCAAGTCTATTTAAAATGATAAACCAGAATATTTGCAAGAAGAGGAACTTTTCTTGTTGCTTCCAATGAAATCAGGTTCGATGAACTTAACATTAAATCAACTGACATATCAATATCATTATCCGTAAATTTTTTACACTTGGGACCAGTGTTATAAACAAACTACAAAACTAACAAAATCATGTCATAACATAAAAACATCTGAACCGACACTTTGAAATTATAATTATATTTGATAACAATAACAGTGACTTCCCAGCTGACAAAAATTGTAGTATCATTTGTTTACATCTCTAACCCAAACAAGGAATGGGGAAACCGCACACTCCACTTGCATTTCCCACCCTTTGGGGTAACACTGCCATGGTGATCTAGTTTGAAAAGGCACATTATTCAACGGATCCTAACATTAACGGGCGAATCAGATTCAGTTTGAAACAAAGGTCCCATTAGAAAAGTTTTTAATTCCAAAACGGTTTACTCTTAAATTTTAACTTATCCTCTTCGCTTTGGCACAATCTATATTTAATCTTGGACAGAATCACAGTACGGTAACATTTCTAAAAATAGAAACAAGGGCCACATTTGCTTTCGTCGGGTCAGGTCTTCAGCAAAAAAAAAATATTTTTGGCACTTCATTTTTTACACATATTTAGAAATTGTGAATACAGTATAAAAAAGTAAAGATTTGTGAATAATATTAATCCTAGTTTAATTTACAACAGCGATTAGATTTGAGAAAATTAGGACAGGAACCTCCGTCGGGGAAACTTTCTCCAAAAATGTTTACTTCTGGGCACATCGTTTTTCACCACCCTGAACCTTGATTATTATTAAAAGTAAATAATGTTCAACTAAAATTAACACAGAAGTTAAAAAATACTTACAAATATGAGGTTTACATTCGATTGAAAAGTTGAATCAGCGAATGCAGGGCAGTTTTGTTGATTTTTAAACGACCAAATCGGAGGGAGAGACAACGCTTGGCGGACAGCCATTGTAATGGCCGATGGGTGACTCAAGAGGCTTCGTTGTGTGTGTCACTGCATGTCATAAACGTTCAATAACTTTATCATGGTTGATAAAATATCCATCCAAATGAAACAGATGTGTAGTTAAAAAGGTTTGGGGATGTTGGGGGATTTCTACATTTAAACCAACCCTTAACGAAATTTCGTTGAAAATTAGTCGTTCTACCTCCCACTTCACAACGTCACTCGACCGGTTCCAAAGTGATTTGAAAGAAAAACGTACCGGCAGGGGAAATAGGAAAATTCATGCTTAGTTTAAAAAACAAAAAACCGGAAAAAAACGGGGTTTATCCATGAGGAAAAACAAAAAATTTTAAGCGGTTCCCTCATT
>NW_027626232.1:0-6276 GCF_034508935.2 Berghia stephanieae
TATCTATTTCTATTTTATCTATCTAATCTATCGTCTGTTATCTTCTATCTTCTACTATCTATCTTTTTTCTACTTCTTCGTCTTCATCTTCTATCTATCTATCTATCTACTATCATCTTCTTCTGCTGTCGCTATTCCCCATCATTACTATATCTATCACTTCTTTATCTATCTATTATCTATTATCTTCTATCTGTCTTTTATTATTATTATCTATCTACTATCTATCTATCTGTTTTCTACATCTAATTATCTATCTATTATTTTATCTATCTACTATCTATCGTCTTTTATCATCATCTATCATATCTTCTTTTCATCTATTATCTGTCGTCTTTATTACCATTATTTGCATACCCAAATTATTATTTTTATCTATTTTTTAATATGTATCATTCTTTATTCTTTTACTAGTTTATTTTTTTATTTTTGTTTTTTTTATCTTTTCAATGGCAATGGAATTACGTGATAACAAAATTAAAAAAGGGTTATTTACAAAAAAAACAAAACCCCTTTTTCATTACATAAACCCTCGCCCTTTTCCTAAAAATTACATCTCGCGGGGGGGATCTTTTTAACTGCCAGTAAAGGGGTTAAGACTTGTACAAAAAAAACAAATTTGTTGTTTTGTTGTTTTTTTATTTTTTTTTTCTCACGAAATAATCTTTTCCCCCAACCGATGTTTGGGATGCCGCCTTCCCTTTGAAAGGTTAATTTTAGACGTGCCCAGAAACGGGGGCCCATCGTGGTTCTAAACAAAAAATCGTGGTATTTTTTTCCCCACCTACGAACCCTTTTACTTATGAGACAAAGAAAAAAAAGTCAAAACATGTCAGTTTTTAAAATTTTTTTTTTTGGCACACTTAAATTTTGCTTTTTGGAAAATATTTCATAAGGAATCCGCCATATTTAAACCCTTTTGCTAATTACTATGGTCTTACGGGGAATGACCACACTTTAAAGGGTTTTTGACAAGGCTTTATTAAAAACCCTTTTTGAATACCTTCGTTGAAAAAAGGGAGCAAAGAGGGGTGTAAAATTTGGGGTTCCCCCCAATTTTCAAATTTGGAAGGGGGAAACCAGCGGGGGGGGGGGGGGGGGGGGGGGGGGGGGGGGGGGGGGGGGGGGGGGAGATAGGGGATAATTACATTGTGCATTTTTTTTTGGTTTCAGAGTGATGGTGGCTTTTAAAAACAAAAAAAAAAAATGATTTTTTATATAGCGAATTTCCCCATAAACTGCTCAAAGCGTTTACAGGGTTCCTTCCAACCCCAACGCTTAACATGAAGACTGCATGACGTGTTGGCGATATTACTTTTTTTTTCGGCAGAGAAAACGCTTAAGGCCGGGCCCTTTTTTTAAACATTTAAGTAGGTGAAGAATGTGGTAAAGAGTCTTTCCAATGTAACTAGCGCCGACGGGCTCAAACCCCGGATTTCCCGATCCAAAGCGAGTGCTACCAAAGACCCTAACCGCACAAGCCCCTAGATCCATTTGTACCCTAAAAAAAATCGGGTCGTATGAATAAATCGGGCACCCATGTAATATTGTAACATCTGGGCGTCTTATTGAAAATTCAAGATTCATGGGGGGGTTTAGAATACGTTGGCTAAAAGTTTAAACATCCCACCGGAATAAAACGGCCCAAAACACCAAACAGTGTAATCATGAACGTTTATATTGGAAAAGATTTTAAGGTTCCTAAACGCGGATGGCAAAAAAAAAAAAACCAAAGCCAAAGTGCCCCCAACTTCATTTATCTATAGAACACAAAGTTTTTTAAACAATTTTGAATTAAGTATTTTTTTTTAAAAAATCCTACCCACGACGTGATTAATGCGGTCTGACCCAACCCATTAGGGCCTTTTTTAACTTGTTGTAATGGACAATTTTTGGCGTCTTTTTAAAAGGATTACCATTACAAAAATGGCCTAAAAGCAATTGGGTTCCCGCCCCCCAAAAATATAGTCGTCCAAACCCAAAAATTAATAGATTCAATAGTCGTAAGTCCTTTTTTTCCCTTTAATACGCAGGGGAAATTAGTAACATGGCTCTAAAAATCGGAACAATGGGCCAGCCCTTGAAAACAAAAAGCTACCGGAGGAAAAAAAAACAACATAAATTTGACATGTTTTGACTTTTACACTTCTAAAACAAAGGAATAAAAGTTTAGCCAGCTTGAAGAAAAAAAAGAAAAGATTTTTTTTTTTAAACCAAGAGGCCGCCGTTCCGGGGGGGCGTGAAAAGATACGAACCCCTTAAAAATTTTGCTGAAAAAGGGGTTACACAAAAAGTTTTTTTAAAAATATTTATTTATTACTTCCCTCAACGGTGGTAGTTTTTTTTATTACCCCCTCTAAATCGTCTCCCTACATATGGGGGCAAAAAGGGGCATTACCAAAAGAATCGTTATGTTAAAAGGTATATGTGACCTCCGTCTCAAAACGGTATTAACCCCTTTCCTTTCCACCCATAGGGGGAAAAAGGGCACATTCGTTCGAGCAAAGAAATTTTCTCTTTTTTTTTTTTTCTGTACTCCAAAATTTAAAGAAATGCTTTTAGTAAATAAAACACTGTGTTTAGACATAAAATTTTTTGAACAACATTTTTGTATAGAAGCAATTGTTTTTTTTTTTTTGTTTGGGGAAATTATTTTTTGGGGGGGGGTGTAATTTTCGGGGAAAATTTTAAAAAAGGGGGAAGAGTTAAGTCGGGATGATTAAAAAACTGAAAAGGAATTTTTAGCCAGAAAAATTTATGTTAAATGAGTGTATATGCTTTAAGAGGAAAGGAAATCAATTTTTGTGCTAAAAAAACCAAAATTTCATATTTTTGACCAGTTTAATAAAATTTGATTTTTTTTACCGGTCCTCCCCAAAAAACCCTTTTAGACGAGGGCACATTAAAAGGGATTGTGGTTACCTCCTTTCCCCGGGTGGAAGGTTTGGTTCGAGCCTGCTCGGCGAAAATTGATCCCCTTTGGAAAAAAACTTTTTTACCCCATTTTTTCCCTACTCAGGGTAAAATGATAAAAACTCGCCTTTAAAAAAAAAAAAAAAAATTTTATATAGGCAAATCCCTAAATGTCCTCAAAGCTCTTCAAGGGGGTCGCTGGCCAACAGCAACCTTAAAGTAGCGAGACAATGCTTGTTTTGAATTCTTTTTTTTTTTTCGGCAGGCCCAAAGTTTTAAACCCCCGGTGCCATTTTAAACCCAGTACAGTGAGAAAAAAAAGATAAAGAGCCCCCCAAACTAAAATAAGCGCCGGGGGGCCGAACCAGGTCTTCCGATCCAAAGCGGTATCATACCCAAAACCACAACCCGCGATTTTTATAAAAACACTTGGTTAGGTCTAAACCTTTACATGACAATTCGACCTGACCGTAAAAAAGCAACATTTCTAAAAAACCAAACACACAGAAATTGTTAACCCCCCCCCCCCCCCCCCCCCCCCCCCCCCCCAAGTGTTTTTTTGATATTTCGCTTGGCTAAGAAGCTCAAACCCCCCACCGGAAGTATCGGAAAAACACACAAAACTGTGTTAACCTGGAGGTTTATAGTCAGGCAAATAGGGGTTTTGAGAATAAAAAATAAAATAATAAAAATTTTATACGCTCTTTCGTTAAAACAACTGGGTTTTTAAAATATAAAATAAATTTTTAAGTGAAAAAATAAAAAACAAAAAAATTTTTATACCAAAAAGGGGTTTAATGAGCAAAAAAAAACAAATACAGAAAAAATTTTTGAGATTTTTTTAAAAGTGGGGAAAGACTTCACCCCTCGACCACGGGGATTCTTCCCAAAAATTTTGGGGGGGCCAAAACAAAAAAAAGATCTTCACCAAATTTTGTTTTGATTTTTTTTCCAAATTTTTCGTTTTCATTCATGATTTAAAAGTTAATTTTAAATTTTTCACTGACCATGATCTGTGAGAAAGGGGGCCATACCACCAAACACTTTTAAAAAGCCCCGCTGCTTTTAATATGTCCCTTTCAATGGAAAACCAATGGAGAGATGCCAAAAAGGGGTTGCGACAAATTTTTTTGCCAAAAAAAATCTTGCCCCCTGTTTTGCGAGTTGTAATTTGTTTAAAAGAAGTGAGGCTTGACAAACGCGAGTTCAATAACTAGTTCGAAAAAATGAGGAAAAAAACCAAAAGTTTTACATTTTCCCAAAATTCAAAACTGACGGTCGAATGTTTTTTTTTAATTAAAGGGAAAAGTTTTTCGAAGCAGAAATTTTAGCTGAATTCTCATTTCTGAATCAAAATAGACCCCCAAAAATTTTTTACAGTTTTAAAAATTTAAAATTTTTCCCCCCCAACGACCCAAGCCATCATTCCCTTCAACTCCCTTTTCCCACAATCATCACTTCTTTTTTGACTCATTCATTTTCAACTTGTTTGCCCCATCCACTTTACATCCGTCACACTTTTTCCACCGTTTCACAATATTTTCGAGTTTTTTTTTATCAGTACATAAAGTTGCTACATCTGCATAGAGAGATAGCGCGCCCCTGAGACTTTTATAAGGAAAGATACAAAACAAAAAAATTGGCCCCCAAAAAAGGCCTTGAGGCCCAAAAGACAATGCATTTGCGAAAAGTTTACTAAAACATAACTTTGCTTTTTGCATTAAAAATTCAAAAACCCTGCAAGACATCCCAGACAAGCAAAAGTTATATTAATGTTTAATGAGAATCCTATAATATATCAAACGCTGGAAATTTTATAAACCGGATGGCCAAAACAATAACAAAGACCTAAGTGGCAACTTCGAATATTTTAGACGCGTTCATTACCCCTGTTTTTGTCCTTTACTCAATTATTTTTTATTTTTTATGTGCAGGGCAGCGGGGCCCGGGTTTTGGGGCCTTTGCTTCGTACCAAAAGGTACCCATTAAATACCCCACCGTTGTTTTTGGGGGCCTTGTCTGTCCCCTCCCCCAAGTCCTTTAGGGGATGAAAAAAAAGGAAATTGAAGCACTACAAGAAGAGATTATTCATCTGTGGTTTTCAATCACCTTTTTGTTAAAAAAAGGAAACCCAAAATTCATTTGATCTGTTCGTAAATTTGAGAAGCTTGCTTCAACTTCCTTTTTATTTACCTTGGGAGAAAAAAGAAATTTTTTTTAAATTTTAAATTTAAATTTTTTTTTTAAGGATCCCTTGGACTTTCCCCCTTTTAAATAGGGTGGAGTTTCAAACCAGAACGGCCTTGGATAACTCCCCTTTTTTAACCCCCTCTCCTTACCCCCCCATAAAAATCGTACATTCGTTACGTGTAACCGACAATTTTTCATTCTGATTTTCTTGTACACCAAAATTTAAAAAATGTGCCCATCGTCTCAAAAGGGGAAATGGGGAGGCCAGGTGCTAAAAAGTCAAATTTTTAAAAACCGGTAAAAATAAAAACTTAAATTTTTGCACAGTAAAATAGACATTCCTTCTCCCTAAAAAGCATATAACTAACTAAGATGATTTTGCTACAAATTCCCCTTTCAGCACTTAACTCCCCCTTAATCCTTTTGAGACGAGAGGCACAAAAACTTTGATTACGCTATAAAACTAAACCGTGGGTTTAGAGCGAGCTCACTTGGTTTTTTTTTTTTTTATTAAAAGAAGTCTATTTTTTTCGGGGGGGGGTGAATTTTCGGGGGAAATTCTAAAATTAGCCGGTAAGGAGGGAGTTAACCGCGTGTGAAATCAAAGGAATAAACATGAAATAATTAAGCTTTGAAACCTGACGCAAGAAAACCCGGATGAAATAGGGGCTTAAATCCTAAATGAGTGGTAAAAAAATTTTAAAACTAAATCACCACATATTTATTTTGAGTCGGAAACCCCTATTTAAATTAAAGGAAAAAACTTTCTCTTCTTTTCTTCTTCTTCTTTCTTCTTCTTTTCTTCTCTTTTCTCTTCTTCTTCTTTTTTCCTTTTTTTCTTTCTTTTCTTCTTCTTCTTTCTTATCTCTTTTCCTTCTTCTTCTCTTCTTCTTTTTTTTTATTTTATTATTATTTTTTTCTCATTTCTTTTGCTTTTTTCTTCTTTTCTTCCTTTCTTCTTCTTTTTCTCTTCTTTCTTCTTCCTTTTTTCTTTTCTTCTTCTTCTTTTCTTCTTCTTCTTCTTCCTTTTTTTTCTTTTTTATAGGGTTTTTATCGGTGTACAACAAACCAAACTACCCCCGAATGTGCAGATATCAAACCGGGGTAATGGGGAAATTTAAACATGTATTTACGCCCTATTTTCATGCAGAAACTCCCGCCCAAAAAAAAACA
>NW_027626233.1:0-20763 GCF_034508935.2 Berghia stephanieae
TATTATAAAAATTTTTTAATATTAATTACCAACAAAGTCCCTTATGGGGTCATGCTTGCAGTATAAAATGGCGGCTATTAAGGACTTTTGTCTATTACGTATAGTAAAAACTTGGGACCGGGTCTCACAACTACTTCTTTTCAACCTCGACCCCGTTTTTGCCAACAATCAACATTATTAGGAGGAATCCTGCACTGGTCCTCGTCCCATGAATCAAACCCCATCTTCTTTATAAACTCCCCCATTTGCTATTTTTACTTGGAAGGAAAAAACCCATTTTAAAAAAATTATTGCCTTGTTTTTTTTTTGAAAATTTTACGGGAAAAAAGAGTGAATATTTTGAAAAAAATTTCACGATCAAAAACCAAAATTGATCAACACACTTACGGGCTATATATGTTTGCTTGATGGGTTGCGTCAATAAAATTGCAGTTTTTCTTTTTCCAAATTTTCATCCCCTGTTTAAAATGTAGAATTTTCAAGACAGTTAATGTTTAAAAGTTTCATTAAATATTTTTTTGGTTTTTTTCTCTGGGGAGGGTGGTATTTGAGTATTTTCATAAATTTGATTTTTAAAATGCACACTTAAAATTGTGAAAGTAAAAATTAAATCCTTTTTTTCAGGCTATACCGAGATACAGAATGATTGGCAAAAAAAAAAGGGTTACAATCTGGAAACAGAAAATTTTTTTGAAAAAAAAAAACCCTTTTATAAAATACTGCATTTCCTTTCTAGACACTAAATATTCCTTTTGAATTAATTTTTTTCATTTAGTATTATTTAAATTTTTTAAAAAATTTTTTTATGTATTTTGATTTAATTTAATAAAAAAGGATCTAAAGATTTTTTCTGTATGAAATCCATGTTTGAATTAGCCCTTTGCTTTTTTTGAAAAATTTTTCTAGGTTTACCATTCTCAACACATTTAATCTTTGGGGGAAAGCCAAAAAATTCAAAATTTTGACCCAATCGTAAAAAGACACATACTTGAAGGGAGATGCAGCTAAGAAAATTTCGGGGTTATCTTTCTGGGGTTAAAAAACTCACGCATCTTTATATCCCCTTGAATACCCCACAGGACGGCAATCAAAATGTTTTGTCAAAAATTTTTCTTTGGTTCTAGTTTTCACAGTAACTTGCAAATTTTGTTTTTTTTTTTGGTTTTTTTTTTGTTACATTTCGGGATTTTTTTTTTTTTTCAAACATTTTCATACTATTGGTTATGACGATATTTTTTGCTAAGGAATCAGAATTAGAGAGAACAACAAATTAGTTAATGTTCTTTTTGAAAAAGTGATGAAAAAAGAAAGACAAAAAAGTAAGTTTTTATGAATGCAATTTTTTACTTATTTTTTTGTGAAAATCGACTTATGATTATTCAAAACCAATAAAAAGTTTTCTGCTCGTACATTTACGATTTTGGTTTACTCAAAGAAAGGGCGAAAGAAAAAAAAAAACAAATAAAATAAAAGCCTTAACATTTAAAATTTGTCAAACCGGGAATTAAAAAATTGAGAAACAAAGGAAGGGTTGTAAATTTCTCTTGTACTTAAACTCCCCGGCAACGAAAGGCTTTCTCCATCCAGCGTAAAACAGAAAAAAATTTACCTTGCTTAAATCAATTGTTTTTTAAAAAAAAGGTTTACTTGCTCTTTGGGGTTGGTTAGGTCTTTTAACCCCCCCAGGTAAGGGGGAAGATCATTTTGATTCTGTATATCCCTAATGAAATTCCTATCCGGGTTCTTTCGCTTTTTTGGGAATAGATTATTGGGGGTTTTGTCCGGCCGGTTTGGGGAATTTGCTAGAGGGAAACAGAAATTTTGTTTTTATTTTTGATTTTTTTAAAAATTGTAGACCATTGCGTTATAGTTTTTTTAGGCACAAATTTTTTAAAAGTTTAGACAAACTATCCATCGTTTTTTTACTGGTTTTAATGCCTAAAAGTGTCTTGGGTTTGCAAAACATTTTAAAAAAAAACTAGTTTGTCCTCGGGTTTATTCATTCCATTTAAAAATTTTTTCCTTTTCACAAAGATCCATTACAGTTCTGGCTGGTGGGTTAATTAGGCAGCGAAATTGTAACGCATTCGTTTATTTCATGGAACCCGCGAGGCCCTCCTCACAATACAATGCTCAAAACCGATGTTCTGCAGTTTCGGTATTTGCCCAAATTTTACTGGGACAATGAAAAAACCATACAATGCAGGCTTACCTGTTAAACAAGTTTAAGACTTTGTCTTTTTACACCTAACCAACCCCGCCGGGGTGGTTTAAAACCGCAAATTTTCCCTGCACCAAAAGGGCCCAAACTTTTCAAGTTATTTTCCATCTCTTTTTGGGCAATCCACCAGATTACCTCCCAAATGAGCGGGGACCATTTACACGTCTTCTATCCCCCTATATCTTTTTCGAAGATGCTTTGTTTTTGGGCTTGAATGGTTTACTTGGTTTTCGTGGCCCGTGGAACCTTAGCTGGGAGGGAAACAGTCAATGTTTTGCTAGATTTTTGGGGAGATGAAATTTTTTGTTTTGAAAACACTCTCTTTTTTATTATACACGTTTATTTTTTGTTTACAGATTGAAATGTTTTGAAAACATTTGTTTCCCTTTTAGGGGGACCTGGCTTTTTGCAGAGGAGACTTTTAGGTTATCTAAAAATAAGTCACTATTATGGCTCTGGAATCTCATCTTTTCCTATTTGAACAAAATTCCCCTTTTTCTGGGGGCTTTAAAAAAAATCCAGAACTTTTTACTACCCTTTCAAGCAAAAAACCCCAAAAACAAACAAAAAAACTCCCAGATTGGGAATATGAAATTTTGATTAAAAATGCCTGATTTTTGTGGGTTTAGAAGCTCGAATTAAGGGCCTAAACGATAAATTTTTTTTTCCCTATAAATTTTCCATATTTAATTTTGCCCAAAAATCTTCAGTCGTCTTCACATCAAATTTGAACCAAGTCCTTTCTTTTAAATTTACCCAAACAAAGGGCAGAAATTCAAAAAAGGGAATCCAAAATGCAAAATTTTTTTTTTAGTCTCAACTGCTTGTCACGATTGTTTTTAAACGGAAGATTTTTGGGAAAAACTGATTGTTTGTCAACCGCAATTGAGGCTGGGGAATGAATCATTGGATGAATTTTAATTAAATTAAAAATTCAAACTGCAATATCGATCAAATTTTAACATTTACACAAAAACTAACTTTGGTTTTGATGATGAAAATTTGACATCAAATTATTAAATTTATGGTTTAAAGTTTTGAATTTTGCGAAGTGGAAGGTTGCACACGACAATACAAGTTAACGATTCCATTCCCCTCGACCAAAAACTAGGGGGAAAAACCAGGATCGGGCATCGCCCCAGGACCCCGATCCAATTTAAAACTGATGACAGATACTGGTTTACTCTTTGCCGTTGTCGAACGTTTTGGGGGGGACGTAATATTAACTTGCTAATGCTGATCAAAAACCGCCCATAGGGTAATTATGTCAATGAGTCGTACCCATCACGTAACTCATTCCTTTAAATATCAGAGTCTATAAATTTTTTTGTTCCATTTTTGCCATTAGCACAAAAAAGAAATTTGGGAACGTTTCTATTAAGCCCATTTGAGAGAGGGGGAGAGAGAGAGAGAAAAATTTCCTCTCTCCTCTCCTCCTTCTCTCCCCTCCTCTCTCTCCTCTCTCTCTCTCCTCCCCTGTCCCTTTGTCTTGGGGGCTTTTGACGCCGACCAACCTTTTGGGTTGGGTGGGCATAATTTTCGGTAACTCTTTTAAAAAGGTTTTAAACCCCAACGGGGGGAACTTTCTTACGATGGTTGGGGGCTAAAAAAACCCTGGCTGGGTTTTATTTCACGGGGTTTTTATGGGGCCTGGCCCCTGTCAGTCGGGCCTTGAAAACGTTTTGGTTGTGCCAGAGACCATTTTTTCCCGCCCCCTTCCACTCCGAATAGTTCTAAGAAAAAAATTTCTTTATTTTTTGTTTTTGTCGTGGGGTTTTGAGCAGTTCGAAGTTTTGGGGTACTCTCAAAGGGTTTTCGGTTTTGTGGTGGGAAAAGTAGTGCTCGGGTTTTTCTTTTTTTTGGGCTGGCTGAAAAAGGTCTGCCTTTATTGGGGGGTGTTTTTATCTTTTTTCTTGAACATGAATGATAACGGGTTTTTTTTTCTTCTTTGTTGGGGGCTGAGAGGTTTTTCTTCTTCTAACATTTTGTCATGCATCCGGGTTTTTGCTCTTAATTTTTCCCCTTTTAACCGGGGGGCCCCCTCTGGCCCCCTCAAAAATTTTTTTAAAACCTTTCAGTAGGGTCCCAAGCAACTGCTCCGTTTCCAATTTCCCCAAAGACGGAGCATTTGATAATCCACTTTATTTAAGATTTTATGTTAAAAAACCTTTTTTTCAAATGAAAACTTTTTCACAAACTTTAAATATTTTTAAAAGGTCCAAAAATTTAAAAAGGCAAATTTTCCCCTTTTGGGATTTTTCCCGTTAACGGGATTAAATTTATTTACCATTCATTTATCCCCATGTCAAAATGAAAAAAGAAAAAGATAACATTGGACACTACAAAGTCACCTGATCTTTTTTAAAGTTTTGCTATTCATTCTGACTTGGTAATTTCAGAACAAGGAATCACTTTTTTCAATTTTTGTTGATTCATGTTAATATTTTGTTTTTTTTTATTTTTTTAATATCAAAAAAAGAATTTTTTTACAACTCTTTTATTTTTCGGTTTTTCTCCATTTTTGGGGGCAGCCATTTCAGTTTAATTGGAAAAACTCAGCCATGCGGAAAATCATACTCAAATAAACAACATCAGGGGGTTTTTATTTTCCAAAAATTTAAAATAGCCCCACGGCGCCATTAGCCCATGGGGCCGGGGTTTTATTTGTGTAACGGGCAAGAGCAATTACTTGCTATTTTTTTGAAGGACGCCCCGCACGCAAAGAAATTTTTATAATCTACATATCCAGGGAAACAGTTTTCTGCAGCTGGACAGGGGGGCGAGAAAAAATCGACCCCCTGTCCAACCGCATTTTTCGGGGGGGGCCCGTTAATTTTTCGCGTTCAGGCCCCCAGTAAAGTTTGCGTCTATCCCAAAGAAAAACCGCCCCCCCGGGAAATCCCGGGAACTTTACACAACCCCTTCGTTTAAAGGAGGTTTTGGCTCTTGGACCAAACTCAAAATTTACATGGAATCCCCAAAGAGTGTATTGGGGGTTTTTTAATCTCAACAAACCGATTACTGAAAAAGTCTTTTCTTGTACCGGAAAAAAGGGGAACTCTTCCTAGTTTGAAGTCATGTCCCCGCCCCCTCAAGGGATTAATTGTAAAGATTAAATTTTAAGCAGTTTTCAAAAACAGGGAAATTCTTAAAATTGACGGGGGAGTGGGTAAAGGTTTTGCCCGGAAATCGCAAACAAATTACTTGGGGACCATTAGGAAACTCGCAAATCTAACAGACCCAAAACCCCCAAATGCGTTTTGGGCAAGGGGGCGAGATTTTTTCCCGACCCCCGTCCAGCCCGCGAACTGTTACCCGATATGCAAAACTTTAAAATTACTTTTCGTAACAGGCCCCTATCAAAAGAAACAAGTAAAACTCTTTCCGTATCACACGATAAAAACCGGCCCATGGGGATATGGCGCCGTAGGCAAATTTTAAAGTTGGGCAATAAAAACCCCTACGTTTTTAGTAGAGTTTACTTCTCGCAGGGGTGAGTAAAAACCAAAACGCAAAGGGGCCCAAAAAGGGGAAAACCCATTCAAAAAGGTTTCAAAATTCCTCTTTTATAAAAAAAAAATAAAAAAAAAAAACAAAATTTAACAACGAATCAAAATAAAACTTGAAAAAGGATTTCCCTTTCTTTTAAATACCCAAACGAAAAAACAACTAACTTTTAAAAAAGATCAGTGACTTTTATAATTCCAAAAGCATATCTCGTCTCTTTACATTTTTCACTACGGGATAACTATTAAAGGAAAAAGAAAAATTTTAAGCGTTTAAAAGGGGAAAACCTACGGGGGGAAATTTTCCCAATAATTTTGGACGATTAGAAATAAAAAAGAAAGGACATTTTCTTTGATAAAAAGGTTTTAAACCAAAATAACACAAAAAAGCTGAGATTACCAAAATGCTCCAGTCCCGAGGGAATTGGGAAACGGGGGTTTGCTTGGGGCCCCAACTGAAAAGGATATTCCAAAAAAGAGAAGTCCAGAGACAAAGGGGCCCGGTTCATAACGGGAACTATAAAAACGCCCCAGGGTGATGACAAAAATTTTGAAGAAAGAAACCTCATCAGCCTCCAAAAAAGAAGAAAAGAACCCCTATCATTCAGGGTTTAAATTAAACAGATCAAACACCCCCCAAAAACAGACTCCTTTTTTCACCCACGACCAAACAAGAAAAATCCACACTCACTTTTTCCACCACAAACCAAAACCCCATTTAGAGAAAACGCCACAAAAAATTCGAACTGCTTCAAAAAACCCACAACAAGAAAACCCAAAAATAAAAAAATTCTTTCTTCATTTGAACTACTCGGGGTGGGAAAAAAAGGGTGGGTGAAATGGGCATCATGGGACCCAAAACCCAAACATTTTAAGGCCCGACGACAGGGCCACGCCCAATAAAACGCCGCTGAATACAACCAACCTTTGTTTTTTTTCACGCCACCAAAAAAAACAGAAATTTTTACCCCCTTGGGGAAACCCCTTTGGTTAGCTTTACCAAATACATATGACCATCCAACCCCCAAAGATCGGGTCCAAGCCGGAAACCCCTTTCCAAGACAAAGACAAGAGAGAGAAGAGAGAGGAGAGAAAAAGAGAGAGGAGAGAGAGAGAGAGAAACCCTCTCCTCTCTCTCTCTCCCTCTCCAAATGGGGCTAATAAAACTTTCCACACTTTCTTTTTTGCATAATGAAAAAAAAAGAGGAACACAAAATTATAGACTCGACTTTTAATAAGAATATTTAAACTGATTGGAATACAGAAACATTGACAAATTATCCTATCGGGGGTGTTGACAAAATTTACAATAACTATTACGCCCCCAACCCAAACATCGACCAAGGGCAAAGAAGAAAACCCATATCGTCATCAGTTTTAAATTTCGCCGGGGGTCCTGTGGCAGCCCATCCTGGTTTTTCTCCCTAGTGTTTGTCGAGGGGGAAAGGGAACGTTAACTTGCATTGTCGGCTGCAACCACTTCCCCTTCTCAAAAAACAAACTAACCTCAAATTTAATAATTTATGTCAAATCTCATCTCAAAACAAAGTTTGGGGTTTTTTAAATTAGAAATTATCGATATTTCATTCCCGAAATTTTTTTAATTTAATTAAATTCAATCCAAGATCATTTCCCCACCTCAACTCTGCAGTATACAACAATCATCTTTTCCCAAAAAACTTCACTAAAACAACAACTTGACAAGACTGTTTTAGCTAAAAAAAAAACTGCATTTTGAATTTTCCTTTTTTTAATTCATGTTCCTTGCTGGGGTAAACTTTTAAAAATAAAATATGGCTCAAATTGCTTGAAATCGACTGAAGAATTTTGTGCGAAAAAAATAAGGATAAATTATAAGGGAAAAAAAAATTATCGTTTTTTGCCAAATTCGAGCTTCTAAAACTCCCAAAAAACAGTCAGGGATTATTAACCACTAATAATAATTTCCCAAAACTGGGGATTTTTTGTTGTTTTTAGGGGTTTTACTGCTTTAAAAAGGGGTAGTTAAAAAATTCTAGGGGGTTTCTATTAAAGCACCCAAAAAAGGGAATTGGTTCAAAAGGAAAAAATTTAGATTTCCCAAACACACTAATGGTACTTAGTTTAGATAACCAAAAGTCTCCTCCACACAAGCACAGGTCCCCACTAAAGGGAAAACAAATTTTTACAAACTATACAATCGAAAAAAAAGATAATACAGTATAATAAAGAGAGAAATTTTTAAACAAAAATACACTCCCAAAAAACCTAGCAATCACTTGACGTTTCCCTCCCCCTAAGGACCGCCAGGGCCCCAAAAAACCAAGTAATCCATTCAAAGACAAAGACAAAGCATCTTTGAAAACGTTTTAGGGGATAAAACAGAAAGGGGCCCCCTCACTATGGGGTAATCTTGATTGCCCATACAAGGGAAAAAATTTGGAAAATTTTTTGGTCCCTCTTGGGGCAGGGAGAGAATTTGCCGGGCTTTTAAAACCACAAAGAGGCTTGGTTAGGTGTAAACAACAAAAAACTTGAACTTTTTAACAGGCAGCCTCATTAGAAATGGACTTCCACTTTCCCCCCCATGTCACATTGCGGCAAAAGACCCAAAAACGCAGAACACTGGTTAGCATGTATTGTGGGGAGGCGCCTGGGGGTTCACATGCAATACACAAGCTTTAAAAAGACGCTCCCAATTTAATGCCCCACCCAAAAAAAAAAAAAAAAAACTATAATGATTTTTGTAAAAAGGGCAAAATATAAAGGGAAAAGAAAAAGCCAGGAAAAAACTAGATTTTTTTTAAATTTTTTGGGCAACACACACACTTTTTGGGACTTTAAAAGCCAAAACAAATCGAAGATGGCATAGTTTATCATAACAAAAAATTTTGTGCCAAAAAACTATAACAGAAAGGGGTCTACAATTTAAAAAACAAAAAAAACAAACCAATTGACTTTTCCCTCTCAGCAAAGTTTCCAAACCGGGGCCCGGGACAAAACCAAGAAATCTCTTCCCAAAAAAAGACAAAAAGCAACCGGAATGGAAACTTTCAGGGATACCGACATCAAATTCTTCCCTCACCAGGGGGGGTTAAAAGCCCTAACAATCCCAAAGAGCAGTAAATCCTTTTTTAAAAAAAAATTTGATTAAGCCAAGGACTTTTTCTTTCTGTTTACCTGGATGGAGATAAGACCTTTCCAATTCCCGGGGAGTTAACTGAAACAAAGGAAATTTTAAAAACCCTTTCCTTATTTTTTCCTCACATATTTTAATTTTCCGGGGTTTTAAAAATTTTAATTTTAAAAAGGGTTTTTTTTTAATTGTTTTTAATCTCTTCAGCCCCTTTTCCTTAGAGTAACAACACAAAATCATAAAATGTCAGTCAAAAAACTGTTTATGGGTTCTGAATCAATCAAAATCATTTATCACAAACAAAAAGTAAAAAATTTGCACATAAATAACAAACATTTTAGTCTTTTCATTCTTTCATCACTTCTACCAAAAAGCACATAACAAAATTCTGCTTGTCCTCTAACTTCTAATTCCTTTACATAAAATAACATCAAAACCAATATGTTGAAAGGGGGGCCCAAAAAATTGAAAAAAAAAAAATACCAAAATGAAAACAAAATAAAACCAAAAAAACAAAAAAAATCAATTACTGTGAAAACTAGAACCAAAGTAAAATTTTGACAAAACATTGTTGCCATTCCGTTTGGTAAACAAGAGGGATCATAGATGCGTGAGTTTGTAACCCAGCAGAAACCCCAAAATTTCTTAGCTCGCACTGCTTCAAAGTATGTGTCTTCTTCGGAATGGGTCAAAAAATTAAAGTTTATGCGCATTAGCCCCCAGACTTAATGGTTATGAGAAGGAAAACCCCTAGAAATTTCAAAAATGAAAAAGGGTCTAATTCAACACTGGATTTCATACAAAAAGAATCTTTAATCACTATTTTTTTTTAAATTTAAATAAATTATTCATAAAAAAAATTTTTTAAAAATTTAAAATAAACTAAATGAAAAAAATAATCTCAAAAGAATATTTATGTCTAGAACAGAAATGCAGTATTTAAAAAGGTATTTAAAAAAAATAAAAACATTTTCGTTTCCATTGATTGTAACCTTTTTTCATTTTGAAACATCCTTCTTCCTGGTATGCCTAAAAAAATGGATTAAAACTTTCTTACTTTTCACAATTCTAAGTGAGCCAATTAATATAATCAATTGATGAAAATACTCAAAATACACACCCTCCCCAAGAAAAACCAAACGAATATTTAAAAAACATTTTAAACTTTAAAATCTGTCTGTGAAAAACTTCTACATTAATCAGAGGGGATGAATTTTTGGGAAAAGAACAACTGCAGATTTACTTGACAGCACACCTACAAGCAAACATATATACCCAGATAAGTGTGTCATGCATCAATTTGGGTTAATGATCGCTGACATCTATTTCAAAATATTCCACCTTTTTCCTGAAAATATTTCAAAAAAAAAAACAAGGCAATAATTATTAACATGGGTTTTCCTCCTTACCAAGTAAAACATAGACAATATGAGGCAGTCTTATAAAGAAATGGGTTTATGATATCATGAGGACAGAGGACCAGTGCAGGATTCCCTCCATAATAATGTTGATTGTCTGGACAACACGGACATTTCGAGGTTGAAAGGGAAAGTAGGGTTGTGAGACCAGGATCTCCAAATTTTTGCACTATACAGTAATAGCCCAAAGTCCTTAATAGCCGCCATTCAAACTGCAAGCATGACCTCATAATGGGACTTTGTCTGAGTAATTAATATATTAAAGTATATAATATCAGTAAAGGTTTACATTTAAGTTTTATTGGGGTTTTGTGTTTTTACGTGAAAAGAGAAAAAATTTCACATTTTTTGGTCATTTATCATAGAGATCATCAGTTCTGGGGTAACCTTGAGTATGGGGACCAGTCCACAGTACTATAATTTCATCCGAATGAAAAGACTTTTAAAATTTGTCTAAACGATCGACAGAAGCAGCTTCTGCGGAGTCAGCAGGAAGTTTTTCCCAAATGCTTTTGATTAAGGAAAGGTGATTTTAACATGAAACTTTCACTTTGACATCTGTGCTATCTTTTTTTTTTGGCTACCTTTGTTTTAATTTTGTTTTAAAATAAGATAATCATTTTGGAATTTATTTCTTGATAACATACGAAATTTTGCTAAGTAAACGAACAAAATTAAAAATACAAACCTTGAATAGATCCTGTACCAATCCATAGTCAGGGCCCCCTGGAAGATTGGGGCCCTTTTTGGTCTTTTGTTGATGGCGACAATCACTTTGCTGTCCTTCATGCCCGCTAAAAGCTGAATAGCACCAATATGCCCACAGCAAAGTACAATTCCTACAAAAGAAAAGTGGATGGTTATAATTATAAATTCATAATTTTAAAAAATACAAAGAGTAAAAAGTCTTGAATGAATGACAAAGTAAAATAATAGACATCATAAAAAGGAAATGTTAGCTGATGGACAGACTGGTAATATGTGTTATCAAAGTAGCTGGTTTTTTGCAGGGTAACACAGAATTGATTTACCTGAATTTCAAACTCGAAGGGATAGAGATATGTTAACATAGAAACATTGAAAAAAATATGCTCAGAGTCAACAACATGGAAATTTTAAAAACAGAATGCAAAATGTGAAAAGTGATAATTTTGTTATAATTTTATGCTAAAATTTTTTGACATGCCTAAAAGAAATATTCATGAATTTAATTTTTTTTACCAAACACACCTAAAAATCTTTAATACACTAAACCAAATATCTTAAATCTGTCCATACTGAATTTAAAAATAAAACCAAAAACAAAATTACCAAAAACTCCAAGAGTAACGATTTGTCATATTTTTTTTTAACTAACAAATAATTATACATACTGTGCACAATCTTTCCATCTGTCCAATCTGCATACATTTGGGCACAAATCCACATCTACAGCAGCTCGGAAGCACCAACAGCAGCCTCCTTTTTTGTCTGCCAAATCGTACAACATTTGAAGTTCTCACCATTCTTCATTTCCCCTGCCGGCACCCAAAAAAATAAATAAGAAAATTTGGGAAAAAGGAAGAAAGCAGTCAAATTGATTATACTTCGAAAAAAAAGTAACAAATGTGTAGTAAAATATTATCACTGCAAAAATAAAGGGGTTAGACCACTTTAAAGTTTGTTTTTTTTAACAAAAAAATATTCTTAAATTTGAGAAAAGTTACAAGACTGGGTGGAATGTATTCATTAATTTGAATAAAGTGTCCAAAAAAAAAAAACAAAAAAAAACCCTCAGGAAATTATTTTATCCTAGCAAACATTATTTAATAATAACAGTATTCTTTATTGTTAATTTCTCTTTAATTTTTCAAGGCAAAACTTGAATGAACTTAATCATTGACAATTTAACAATTATAAAACAATTAAAAATACAATTGTTTAAGGTTGAAAATAGTTTGAATGCTACATTTCTTTAAAGATATCTAAAGAAGAATTTGGAACTCCACCAAAAAAAAATTAAAGATTATAGATGCAGGGTGAGAATGTTATCTGTGCAGCTAATTAGGGGGTGTCTTTTTTCAACATGACAATGCCACTTCAACACAAATAAAAAAAACAAAAGCCTGGCTATAAACTGCAATAATGAACTTAACTTTTTTTGGTAGAGAACAGATTGAAACTTTTTTATGTCAAATATTTTGGGAAGGGTATATTCACCCCTTACGTATTATATAAACAAAGGGTAACTAGAGGTAGACAGATGGTGTGAAAGTTAAACCTTTTAAATGTCATAAAATTTCCCACTAAAATATAAAGGGAGTTGTGGCATATTTAACTCATATCACAAACTAATCACTAATCATAAAATTAATTCCTGAATACAAAATTAAATAACTGAATCTTTATAAATATATATTTCAAGCCTTTACCTCCTGCTACACAGCTCTCGCACTGGTCAGTTCGGGACGATCGCTTTGGACAATTCTTGGCCAATGAAATCTGACAATCACTCTTTGCAGCTTCTGATTTTGGCTGAGAAAAATAGAATTGAAATAAAGGAATTTTATTTTAGACGATAATAATGGCACAATCCTTTTCCCTTTTTTGCCAGCTTTTCTTTTCTTCTTTTAGGAATAGAGGGAGACATTTTAAAAAATGATATTTCATCTAAAGGAAAGCAGTATGTTAACACAAATTGAATTGAATCAATAAAATATCAGAAAAAGAAGAAAAAAAAAATCAAATTGATTGACTTAAAATTAGTAGAAAGGGAATTTTCAAAATTTCAGTAGCCATACTAAAAAAGACAAGAAAAATGAATTCCATCAAAACTATAAAACGATATTAAAATTTTTTTTCAATCAAACAATTTTTTAAAAACAGATGATAAGTCCCCTAAGGGTAATTGAGAAAGTAGCTGAACCATTTTCTGCACTTATGTGAACATGGCAATTGCCAAACATTTTGTATTTTTTTAATACCTGTAATGATTAATTCGCATTTTATCATTTAAATTTCAGATAAGTGCCAGTAATCAAAAATTGCGGATTTTTATATTATTGTTTTTCTCTACACTTTAATTCAATGTTTAAAAATAAAAACACCAATTTAAAAATATTTTCAAATGTATTAAAAAAAAGAGGAAAAAGAAAGCAGGGGATAAAACTGCTTAACATAGATCCTCTTCCCCTAAAAAGACTTGCCTGGTTCAACGCCTGCACTGCCTCCTGTTCAGCGGGCTTCAAAAGCGTGCCACGAACGGTTTATCACCTTGACTGGATCGTTGGATTTCAGAGTTTGAATAGAAATTTCCTATATAAACAAAAACAAAAATATTTATGTGAAAAAGAAATTCATACAGCTTTTATAACAAACAAGTATTTGTTTTTGTTGCTCTATAAACAATGTTTTTGGACACTTTCAATTATTTGATCTCACTAGAATTCAGCAAATATGTTCCATTCTCATACTTTGTAATAGCTTGAAAATGTGAAAACATATTCTTTATAGAAGTTATTTACGCTAAATGATCGTAGTCCTCATAATCGTCTGAAACACAGGCCCAACTGGGCAAAAGGTTTAAAAAAAAAAAAGTTTTATTGACCCTTTGGCTGCTACCTTAACTAAGGAAATGCATCTAAAAGGGATTGAAATATAAAATAGTCAATGATAAGTAAATCAGATAATTCATTGAGCACTTGTTTAACAAATTTCCTCTATGAACGCATATATAACCCGAGTACTGTGAGAGAATGAGACCAAAGACCCCTTTTGCAAGGACTCCACTATCGCCGCTCAGAGCAAACTCAAATCCGGGGGCAGCAGCTTCTAATGGTGTGACACAAAATGTTAGATGATCTATCCAATTGTTAACTCATCGCCGCAATTGTGTACAGTTGCGAACCCGTCCCGGGAAGCTTCGTCACAAGCAACTAGATCTTGCAGTCTCAGACTCAGACCACACAGGTAAACGTTGGACAGATGGCAAGTCCCTTTGATGAAGAGAGGATGCCGTGAGGCAGGTTATCAACTGAAGTCGGTTCACTGCCTCCATGTCTCCTCTTGCTGGTAGAGAACCCAGGCAACTTCTCCCCCAGTTTCGGGGTTTTGATGTCCCCATACCCTCGAGAGATTGAATTCGTCCAAACTGGCTTCCATTGCGTGTATGTTAAGTACAAGGGTTGCCTGGACTTATTGGGTTCAAACAGGGTTACCATCCAATATGCCCTTAAGAGGGGTACCCCATTCTCTTAAGCCATTTGGGTTGTAATCTCTCACTCAGACACCCGGGGGGCTGGATTGCTGCATTATCGGCCCCATTCTCTAGGGGTTGTTGCCAGCATCCTGGACTATATGCATGGATTTGCAAAGTTTGCATTCCTGCATCTACTTCACACTGAAGCACAATACTCCGCTAGGGGGAGCCCTTTCAAAGTGCTTGATTATACCCCAAGTTTTTCCCACCCGCTTCCTCAAAGCCCAAGGCAGTGCCATATCCAGACCAATACTGCAAAAAAAGGTCTGTTTAAATTCCAAAAATGGAACTAGAGGATACACACCATTGTGCTTTTTTAAAGAAATTTTTTTTCCTAAGTAGAAAACCCCCTTTTTTGAAAGGAATTTACCAAATAAAAAACAAAATTTGCAATTTTAATAGACATCATTAAATTCCTAAAGAAAAACATTTAAATCCATGTAATAAATCAAATCACATGTAAAAGTAACCTGCATAAAAGTTCTCACAAAAGTTGTCTAAATGACTCCAAAATCTCGGGAGGGGAGCCACATAAATTTTGCACCAATCTTGGAAAATATTTTATTAAAAGGGGAAAAAAAAAAGGTTTTTCAGATCATAGGCAATTTTAAGGGTAAAAAATAAACAGCTGAAAATCCTTCCTTTTTTACACCCAACACAAAGTGACAGAGACAATGTCAAACAGAGTAAAAAAAATTTACTTTTTTTTCCAACAAAAACTGGCCAATTGTAAATTAGCCCCCTTTGTTGCTTCCAAAAAAGGTAATTGGGCTCTAAATAAAAAAAAAAAAAAAAAGAAAAAAAAGAAAAAAATGTTTTTCCTACAATAAAAAATTAATTTCAGCATTTTAAAAATAAAATTAAAAAAATTTTTAAGCTTCAAATACCTCATAATCTACCTTTTATTTCCAAAGAAAAATTCACGACAGGCGGGCCCAAATTTTCTCAAAATTTGATTAATTCTAAACAACCGAGTTCTTAGACAAAAAATTTTTTCAAAAACCCTGATTTCCGCATAGTTTTCATGAACAGGGGTTTTAATTTTACTGAACCTTACGCTTGAACATGCCAAAATTAACCGGGGAAATATTTAAAATGGTCCCCATCCACTAAAACCTGGTGAACTATTTACACAGACAAACATGCACAAATTTGTGGGCAAGCAAGGGTTTCACCTTTAACACAGAAAAGGGGAAAATTTAAGACTCCAGCCCTTTAAAACTTTAATGATTATGTAAAATTCAAAAAAGGGATTTTTTACATTTTGTTTTCTTTTTTATCTTCAAAACTTTATTTTGTTCTTCGGAACTTAAACAACCAGGGGAAATGTATCTAGGGGTATGAGCCTTCAATCAAAAGGGTCCTGGTTCGAGTCCCACCTGAGGGGCGCATTTTTTAAACCCCTTTTGGAAAAGGGTTCTTTACTAACATTTTTTTCACGTCGGGTAAAAGAGTACCTGGCCGTTATCACATTGTCGTTGGAAAAATTGTAATAACGCAAAACACTCATGTCTCGTCCTCATCTAAGTGTTGCTTTTGGCTAGAACCTCTGTAAACCCCTTGACATGTTTAGTGGATTTGGGCACACAAAAAAGCTAAAGAGGATAACCATGAAGAAGGACACAACATATGATTGGACAGAGAAACGTGACAAACTTTTGTGCCGAATACAAATGAAAAGGGCCACGGCATAAAACTTAACTTTTTTATAAACACTTCCAGAAAGAAATTACTACTTAATAAATTTACAACCATTTATAAATTCGAGTATAAAAGGAAGACAAAGATCAGGTTGCCAAACTCATAGACAAAGAAAAAATGGTGGTCACAATCCCAAATTTAAAAAAATAATTTGCATTCACATCTTTGAAACAACTTAAAATCCAAAAAATTGAATGTGCCCTGACACGTTTTTTTTTGGTTTTTTAAGGTTTTACGGCGTTTGCAACACATTTAGTTTATCACGCCATAAAAAGGAAAAAGGGATAGTAAAAATTCTAGAATTACAATTTAAAACACCCCAAAAGAAAGGAAAGAAAGGGGAACTGAGAACAAAAGGGCAGAGGGAGAATCCAAGAGCAAAACCACAATGTATAGTTTGAGATCACCAAAGTCCCTCCGACACAAGCACAAAATCCAACAAAGAAATACACTCAAATGCTTTCAAATTAAAATTTAAAAAAACAAACATATAATACATAACAAGAGATATTTACAAAAAAAAAATACACTCCCAAAAAAATAACAAAGCATTTTACTGTTTTTCCCCCCAGCTAGGACTCAGGCCACGCCAGAAAAACCAATAATCTCTTTTCCAAAACAAAGACGAAAAGCAAGTTGGGAAAAAAATATGGGGTAGAAGACACAGCAAGTACCTCCCCCCCACTTGGGGGGTCAGGAACCCCCCCATCCCCCACGTCAAATTTTTCAAACAGTTTTTCATAAATAAAATAACTAATTTGTACCGAGTTGAAGCTAAATTGATAATCTACAAATATGCGCCTAGGGAAAGTGCAATAGTTTTAAAATTTAAAAAAAGCGAGTACAACTTTGAAAATTATCATTATATAAAGTTTTTGAGGTGATAGCAAACTGTTTACAAATCAAAACGAAATAAAAACTAAACAATTATATAAAAAACAATTTTAAAATAAATTTTTTTTAAAAAATCTCAACCTACCTGGCGAAACCCTTTTAAGATTCTTGCTGCAATAAAACCTTTGGGGCACTCCCCTTTTAAATTTTTTTCTTCCTCAGCCCTAAAATAAAAACAAAAATTTTTTTTAAAAAAAATCGATAATGCATATTACAGTGGAGGAAAATCGCCCCTTTCATTTCAACAAGAAGAAATTGAGGAAATTTTTTTTTTAATAATAAGGGATAAATTTTTCTAAATGAGAAGGGATAATCTGTGTTTTCCCTTTCATTACACCTCTTTTAATTTCCCCAAAGATTATGAAAATTTCTTTGTAAGTGAGGAACTCGGTCAAAACTCAACATTCGCTGTCCTTTAAAGTAATTTTTTAATTTTTCAGGGAAATTAAACCCCGAAAAAAATAAAAATAAAAAAGTCAATACCTTGGGACACTGACTTCCACACAAGACAGGAACCCCCACCAAGCTTTGGGAAACAGCTGTAATTGTGTTTAGGGGACGGTGTCAGAGTCTCATTATTGTGACGCAAGGACTAATTTGGGGTTTTTTACCTCTTCAAAAGTCACCTGAAATACAATAAAAATCAATAAAAAAAAATAATAAAATTTTTGCCTTCATCTAGTCAGATAATGGGTTTTGGCGGGCTCTCGTAACCTCAAAAAACCTGTGTAAAAATAAATTTAAAAAAATTTTTTTAATGCATTTTTTGTTTTGGAAATGCACATGACGTTCACCCTTGATATTAAGTTAGAAATTAGAAAATTCCCCCCAAATGCATGCGGGGTGTTTATTGGGAAATGCTAAACAGTGTCTTTAAAAATAAATGATAAAGGGCGCCCCAAAAAAATCCAAAATAAAATTTAGACCTTGAACAAAATGTACAACCCTAGCAAATAAAAATTTTTAAGAACAAATTTTCTTCGTAAACAAGGGTTTTATACTCATAAAAAAAGCATTAACTTTTTTTAAAAAAACCTACTTCCAATAGTTTTTTATTGTGCTAAAAATGTATCGTGTCCCCACTCTCTCTCCTCTCTTTGGGGGTGTGCAACTAACGATGGGCATAAGACCAAAAACCTAATTTTTTTTTTCATCTAAGAAAAAAAGGGGGTGTGTGATTAACACACATCAATGCAGAGCAAAAACAAAGAAAAAAAACCTCTGCTCTTGGCAGATTTTCAAACGCGCCAAATCACCATTAGCCTCTAAAAAATTTTAATTGAGCAAGCGTTTAAGAAAAATTCACATCTCCTATCAGATAAACAAGCAAAAAATGCAGGTTTTCTTTTTACATTGTGATTGATGATATAACATGACTATTTTAAGTGTTTACCTCAGAATTTTGGCTTGTTTAAGTTAAAATAATATTTCATTTGCACTTTTTTATTACCAAAATGGTCAATCTAAAAAAAATTCGAGATTCGAGTCCAAAGAAAAGTTGATTGCACATGTGCATTTAAGTTAGAGTCTGAATACCCAGAGACTATTTAACTCGACCCCAAAGACGCAGTTTGAAATAATGACGAGGAAGGATATATATACGACTCCTGGGTTTCCCAATTTGATCCATTTAATGACATGTATCTATATAATGAAACATTTTTAATTTTTTATAGGTATATTTTTTTTTAATAAAAAATGTAATTTTTAAAATAACCCATGAAATTTGAGTTAATCACGCTTGTCCCTGGGGTGGGGCCTTTTTTTTGAAGTTTTTTCCAAAAAAATAAAAAATTTAATTAGATGGATTTTTTATCTTGATACAAAAAAACACAGAGTCGATTCTCTTCTCAATTTTGCTTTTGCAACAATTTTTAGTTTGAACTTTCAGAACCATGTGTATATTAATAAAAAACATTTAAAACATCCACTCAGGGGTAACACAACTTTCTTTAAACACAAAAATTTCCAAAAACGGAATTAATCTAAAAAAAGTACGGGTTTAAAAACAAAATTTGGGTTAAAACCAAAAAGTTTTTGACCTCAAAAGGGGCAAAATTTAAGGATCTGGGTATAATCACACACGTTGAAGAAAACAAAGGGGGGCGGGGGTTTTTTAAAAACAATTGTGTGTCACCCCCTTTTGAGCAAAAGAGGAGGCTTTTTAGTTCGGGGTTTTTGGGATCACGGACCATTTAAAATAGGCGAGGGCTGGGCATGGTTTTGACAAAAGGGAGACGTGACAGTTTTTAAAAAGGGAAAGACTGAACGATATATCCTTTGTTTTGTGATTGACAAAGTGCATGTTTCCCAACGGTCTCTCACACGGCTAACTCTTTTGGGCTCGTAAAAAAGTTGAGAAAAAAAGTAAGGGGAACCAATTTAAGATGTCGGCTGGCCTCCAAAACGCTTTGCTTTCAAAAAACTAACAGGCTGCTAAATATTTTTTATTCAATCAAATGCCATCTTGACTGTGGTACAGAACAATGTTTACAACTCTGGTTTGAGTTTCCCATATTGGAAAAATTAAAATTTGCAAAAGGGACGGGAAACAATTTTTTGGTTAATCGCAACATTTCCCCGAGCCCGGGTTTGCGATTATCCAGAGTGGACTGTAATATATACCCAGGGCAGGTTTAGGGGGTTTGGGGGTCAATTTATTAAAAAAATCCTTCGAAAAATTGATTTTAATTTTGGGGTGAAAAAAAAATATTTTTTATTTTAAAAATAAATTAAAGCCAAATTCAAAGAAATATAAAGGGCACGAAAACACAGTCGAAAATGGTACAGGTAGTAAGAAAAAGTTGAAAAACGGAAAAAGGAAAAAGGTCAAAAGGGGATACGTGTCAAACGTTTTTTCGGAATCTATTTAATGAAATTGTCTGAAAATTTTCCCCTTTTTACACAGAAATTTTTATGTCACCATAGGAATTTCTTTTAAAAGAAATTAATTTTGAATTATAAACCTAAAAGAATTTTTTAATCATTTTTTCAACCCTTTTTAATCTCACTTGAAAGAAATAAAAAATTTCGTAAGCTAAAGCCAAAATCTCTCTATGGTGACAACAAGGCAAAAAAATCAGACAAAAGGAAAATTTTTATTAAACCTTCATTTGTTTTGTGGAACATTTGCCGTTTGCCACAAAATTTTTTTTTTTTTTTTTTATGTCGCCCCCCAAATTTGTCCCCAAAAAGGTATCAACAAGATAATTAAAATTTTCACCATAAAAAAAAAATGTTGTTTTTTTTAACCTCTAAATACAACAGAATATTAAAACCGCCCAATATTGTAATAACTTTTTTTTTTTTGAAAAAACCCCAAACCGCCCCTTTAATTTATTCCTTTTCAACTTTACTTTCATTTCACTTTGCTTGAACTTTCACCACATGGAATTGAAGGGTCTCTTTTTGACAAAATTTTTTTTTTAGATTTTTCCGCATATATAGCTCCAAATTAAATAAAAACCGGGGTTGGCTTTTAATTTGGACTACTGAAACCTCAAGGTTGAATTGAGATTTGGGCTGGGCCCCCGTAATGGGGGGGGTTTTAGTGTGAAGTGAGAGAAGGTGTGGGACACCCCACCTCCTCAAATCGATTTTCTATTATTTAATAAAAAAGTGAATACAAAAAGGGGGGGGGGGCTTTAATACTACAGATCGACAAAAAATTC
>NW_027626234.1:0-6269 GCF_034508935.2 Berghia stephanieae
TCCAAGTGCAGCTACAATTAAAACCAAGTGCGCTAAAATTAAACCAAGGCGGCTACAATTAAAAAAAAAGTGCAGCTAAAATTTAAAAACCAAGTGCACTCAATTAAAAAGCAAGTCAGTAAAAATTAAAACCGGTCAACTAACTTATCCGAATTTTTAAAAAAAAGGCTTGAGTTTTTGGTTCTTTTTTTTTCCCTCCAATTAGAAAATTTCTAATTTGTTTTGTTTTCCTTTGTTCACAGACGACTTCTAATCCGACAGGGGAAAAAACTCGCAGGAAATGTAGTATAAATTTAATATAGATAGTATGCTTTTGGCAAAAGATCTATAACACACAAAAAACTGTGTGTATCCATGAATGTTTTTTTTGGGGGGTTTTTAATACAGTCATACTTTCTCTTTTAAACCCCCGGATAGCAAAAAACAATAACAAAGACCTGATGACGTAAAACTTCAAAATTCTATACTATAAACTTCTCAATTTTGCTTGAAAATTTCAAAACGAGCCCCCCAACGCGTGCTCCAATTTCTCGCAGGTATTGGGTTCGCGTTCGAAATTTCATAAAGCACGAGTTTCAACACTTTTATTGTTACCCCCCCCCCCCCCCCCCCCAATGACACACCCTTTTAGAAAACAAAACCGACGCCCTCACCCTCTTTGTTATTGTTTTTGGGACACCCGGGTTTTTTAAAAAAATTAAATTCTACTAGATTATACAATAAAACGAAAACGTTGCGCATATTTTATACCCGGGCAGCGAAAAAATGTGAAAAATTTACTAACCCCATAGTATCGATATTTTTTTTTATTAAACGTATTTTAAAAAGATCGTTCTTATTTGAACGGACTTGACTTTAAGAAATCCTTGTGTCAGAATCTTACGCGAAAATCTGTTGTTTTTAAAAAAATGGTATGTTGGGACAAAATTAAAAACAATCGTTAAGGGTCCCAGGTTTGAGAGTTTTTTGCCAAGAGAGGATCATTTAAATCGATCGATATTTTAGGGACGAGTTTTCTGGCCCAAATTTTTTTAAATACTTTTTTTCTCCACATAAGCAGCTAAGGGTTTAAAAAAAAAAACTTGGCATTTCCCGGGGTGAACCAAAAAATTTGTTTAAAAATCAATGTTTTACTAAAAAATGCAGAAATTCCTAGTTTTTGTTTTTGTAACTCTAAGCTAAACCCCCGTATTATTTTGTCTTCATTTTTTCAAAAACTTCAACTTAAAAAATTTCATATCTTGAATTAAATTCAATTTATAGATCTAAACTCCCCCGCTTTAATTAGTTTTAAGGGAAGTACGTAAAACTGGGAAAAATGATTTTAAAGGGCTATTGACTCCTTTTATTTTTTGTGTGTAGTGTGCGGTGGCGCGCACGTGCGTGTAAGTGTTTGGTGTGATGAATCATGCTTCCAAATGTGCTCTATTTTTATTTTGTTATTTTATTATTATTATTTTTAAAATTATTATTATTATTATTTTATTTTATTATTATTATTATTATTATTTTTTTATTTTTATTATTTTTTTTTCATTAAAATTTTCATTTCATTCATTCATTTTTCATTATTCATTCATTTTTTTTTCTTTAATCTCCCAAATGTAATGATCAAAATATTTTATTCCAGGGTTAGGTCAGCATAACTTATTTGGGAATTTTTAATCAGCTTCGAATAGTTTTTGTTAATATAAGATATTTTTCGAAATTTTGAAAAAAAAATGAACTACACGTTTTAAAAAATTTTTCCCGAAAAATTTTCCTTAAAAATATTAACGATTAAAAAATAACCCCTGATCTTTTTCAAAAAACTCTCAAACGTTTGAAAGATGAGGGTAAATTTTTTCGATCAATTTTTAAAGGAAAATTTTCTGATCAAAATTTTTTTTTAAAAAAAAGGTTGTTTATATTTTCAAAGTGTGAGAGCAATTTTTTCTATAGATAGTTTGCAGATGACGTCCTAGGCCTTTGTTTTTGTTTTTTCCCACCCGCGTTTGTGAGTTGTTCTCCAAAAACTGTATTAAACGACATAAAAGTTCAGGGTTAAAAGGGGTTTGTGTGTTGGTCCCGTTTATTTCCGGATTGGGAATGTTTGAACCCCTTTGGGCCCAAGCGATTCATCATAGATATTAAAAGATGACGTCATCAGGTCTTTGTTATTTTTTTTTTTTTTTTTTTTGCCATCCGCGTTTATGAGTAATGCTCATGGCGCATTAACCCTGATAAAAATTTCATGGATACACACAGTTTTGTGTTGGCCCTTTTTACTTCCGGGGGGGCAATTTTTGACCCTTTTACCCAAACGATACTATCTTTCCGTTTTCCCCAAAAAATTCCATGGCGGTGTAAAGGAGAGTTTGGAACGTTTAGTTCATTCGATTTTGACCAGTTTTCAATTCCAGTATTCTTTATAGTTATCTCGATTTTACTTGCCTATTGATACATTTTCCTGACATTAAAAGTTTGTAAAACGTCTGGAACGATACAATGAAAGTTATAGAATTCTGTAATTAAAATATTGTATAAGGATTTAAAGGAAAATTTCTATATTAAGCCTTTAGTGAGTGAAAATAAAAGAGTGGTAGTGTTCCAATAAAGCACAAGTTAAATTTTAAAAATCATCCCTTCTTCAAAAAATGTATTTGGTCCTGTTTGATCCTGATAAAACTCGTCTGATTTTTCCAAACCTATTTTTTTTCTTTGGTTTTTGATGCGTGCAAAAATTTGGTTTTTTAATTGTATTCCTCTTCACTAAAAGTGTCGCAAACGTGGGACAGCGTGCTCGGGGTGGGGTTTTTTTTGCTTTGTACCCAAGGGTACCGAGTTCGACTACCCCCTCTTTGTGTGGCCTTGGCAAGTCACTTCCCCACTTTGCGGTGCTGCACGCGGGACGCCTGGGTTTTTTCCAGTCTTTCCTTTTGGAATCCGCAAAACAAATTTCCAAAAAAAGGGAAAAATTTTTTTTTTTTTTTTTTTAAATATAAAAACAAACTAGACACAAAAAATCGGTTAAACTCCCTTTTCTTTATTCCCGAGGCTTGATTAGTAATTAATTTTTTGCCTCCGTTTCAAAAGTTTGCGATTTTTTGACAAGATGGTCATTTAAATTGTTCTTTTATTTAAAGGGAAATTTTTCGGACCACACGTTTTTCGGGTACAAAATTGGATCATCAGCAAAAAAAAAAGTATCTGGAATTGATTGCATGCTTTTCAGTAAAATATCCCATTTCTGCCCGCCTACATGTACCAACTCACAAAACTAGGGGAACCTTAAAGTTTGAATAAATCCCCAATGGCAGCCCAAAAACAATAACAAGGACCCGAATGCCCATTTCATAGTTATTCCCATTTGTCGGATCTTTTGTTATCGCAATACCACTTCTCCGATTCCACCGTTCATGATCTTATTTGCTCACCGTCCAGCATGTTCCCTACACTCCGACGTACCCGAATAAATCATATTAAAATTTTGAACAAAAAATGATCCTTCAAATACCCATCGATAATTAAAATGACCGTCGTGTTGCTAAAAAAAAAATCTAAAACCCGGATCATCAGAGAAATCCAATGTTTTAGAGTGTTTGGCAAAAAAATGAGGTCATTTTAATCGCGCAATATCTTAAGGACGAGTTTTTTGGGGGAAAATTTCACATCTTTGTTTTTTAACCCAGGTCCGGCTTTACCTGTACAGCTCAATCAAATTAATTGTTTTCCTTTTCGGGTGAATCTCTTTAGAGATGTAATGGGTGAAGTGCGCAAAATTTAAAGGTTTGGGCGAATCGTGGGGGGGGGGGGGGGGGGGGGGGGGGGGGGGGGGGGGGGGAAAATAAATGATTTAAAAGATGACAGGGAGGTTGGCAGATAAATAATAAATAGAGAGAGTTTAAAGGGGAACAGATAGATGGTAGATGGGTGAGAAAGTTAGACAAACAAAGACAGATGTAGATAGATAGATAGATAGTAATAGATAGAAGATAAAAATCTATTATCTATCTATCTATTATCATCTATCATCTTATCTATCTTCGTCTTTTTGTCTAACTTTCATTTTCCATCTATCCACTATCGTTGCCATTAACCTCTATCTATTTTTTATTTATCGCCAAACTCCCCGTCTAAATTTTTTCATTCATTTAACCCCCCCCCCCCCCCCACCCCCCCCCCCCCCCCCCCCCCCCCCCCCCCCCCCCCCCCCCCCCCCGATTGACCCAACTTAATTTTTTTCGATTTTTATATATATTTATATTATATAATATTTTATATATAGATGGGGGGAAGTGGCCCAGGGTTAAGGGATTGTTTTTTAAAATGACCGGGTTCAAGCCCCGCTTCAGGGACTTGATTTTTTTTTCCCGAGCAAGATTATTAACCCCCCCTTTGTCACTTGGACATCTGGGTGATTTTGTTTACATAGCCATCTTTGAGGTTTATTTTATTCCCCTTTGTGGAATGCCTAGAGAAAATTTCTTATGATTCTTTGGGCGCGAAAGGCATAATTTTTTTTTAATTTTATAAGAGGGGTGGGGTGGATAGATAGGATGATAGATGAAGATGATAGATAGATAGAAAAAGTTTAGATAGATAGAAAAATAGTGATAGAGAGGGGGGAGGAGGGAGGGATGGTGGAAGGTGGGTGGATGGATAGATAGATAGAGGATAGGTGGATAGATTTAGATAATAGATAGTTTTTTAGATGATAGATAGATAATAGTAGATAGTAGGGGTGGTGGATAGATAGATAAAAAAGAAAGATAAGATAATGGATAGATGATAGATAATAGTTGATTTTGATAGATAATGGATGGATGGATGGTTTGGGTGGATAAAGATGATAGATAGATAATAGATAAGATAAACAGGAGACATTAGACAAATAAATAGTTGGTTTTATACCTGATAAAAAATATATCGGCAGGAGGAAAAAGAGAGGGGTAAAAGTTGTTTTTTTGTGTACTTAAAGATAAGAAGGGAAAAGAGGAGAGGGGGAGAGGAGAGAGGGGAGAGAGAGAGGGGGGGGAGAGAGAGAGGGGGAGAGAGAGTTCAAAAGAAAAAAAAGATAGAGATGGCAAGAAAAGGGGAGGGAAAAAAGTTGGTGTTCATGTGGTTTGGGTGTTAATAGACTGAGAGAAAGAAAGGAAAAAAGATAGAGATGAATAGAGAAAAAAATGGAAAAATGATGGAAAAGAGGGGCGGATAGATAGATTTTAAAAAGATAGATAGATAGTAGAGGAGGGGAAGAGAGGAGAGAGAGGAGGGGAGAGAGGAGGGGGAGAAACAGAAAATGAAAAAAGAGAGAGAAATAGAGGGAACACAGAGAGATAACAGCTAGTTAGATAGAAATATATAGAAAAGATAGATGATAGATAGAAAGAGAGGTGAGAGAGAGAGAGAAAGGGGGAGGGGAAGGAGAAGAGAAGAGGGGAGAGAGAAGAAAACGAAGGCAAAGTGAAGTGGAAAAAAAGGATAAAATTTTGTTGTTTTGAAACTGTCGGTTAAAAACAACTCAGTAAGCATATTCATTAAAACGCGTTCTTGGATTCTTTTTCTGTAGAACCGTAAGATTCTTTGTTTGCAAGGATGGGGGATGGGAAAATCATAAGGTGAAACCGGTGTGGATGAGGCGCTAGCCAGAACCCACAGACAGCGAGCTGAGGATATGATAAAAGGGTAGATGGAATGGTGATATTTTACCACCTTTTTGGTCATATTATTATCAAGTGTTGGGAATTTTTTAAGGATCAACCAAGATCTTTAGAAATTTTCATTGGGAATGGGAAGAGAAATTAGTTAAAGTAGTGGAAAAAGAAATAGTAGTAGTATGTATTTTTAGTAGTGTAGTATAAATATTAGAGTATAAATAATGTAGCAGTAGTAGTATATAGTTTAGTAGTTTTGTTGTTGTTGTAGTAGTAAAATTGTAGTAGTAGGTAGTAGTTTGTAGAGTAGAGTAGTAGTAAGGGAGTAGTGTAGTAGTGTAGTCGTTGTTGTTTTTGTTTTTGTTGTTTTTAATTAGTAGTAGAGTAGTAGTAGTTAGTAGTGTGTAGTAGTAGTAGTATGTAGTAGTTTTTGTTGTTGGTTTTAGTAATAGTGTGATATTAGTTAGTAGTGTGTAAAGTAGTGTATAGTTAGTAGTATGTAGTAGTAGTTTTGTTGTTGTTGTTTGTATTAAATAGTAGTTTTTAGTTAGTGTAGTATAGTAGTAGTAGTTTTTAGTAGTAGTGTAGGCAGTTGTAGTAGAGTGTAGTAGTAGTAGTTAGTAGTAGTTGGGG
>NW_027626235.1:0-6265 GCF_034508935.2 Berghia stephanieae
AAAACATAAAAAAAACCCCCCAATACGTAACGAAAATTTGAAGGCAGACGAAAATGAAAAGGGGGTTTTCCTCAGGGGACCACATCCGTTTATTAGAGGGGGATCGGGAAAAAAATAATGACACATTCACCAATTTTAAGGAGCATATCCTGAGATGCCTCAACTCTCTCTCTCTCTCTCTCTCTCTTTTCTCTCTCTCTCCATCTCTCCTCTCTTTTATCCTCACAAATGCCATAATCTTCTTTTCATTATTGTATATCGTGAAATAGTTGCTTTATTTTTTCCCTTTTGAAGAATTGCACATCGCGTTTCTCCAATCCCCCATTCTCTCCGCATAATCGCAAAAAATCCGCATTAATCGACAGACTTTTCCAGAGTTCAGAAGGTAACCGATTAAGTGGTATAAACTGTAATAAAACTTTTTTATTTTCTAAAAATTTTTTTTTTGTACCTAACCAGTAGATATTTTCAGACTGATAACCGAACACAATTATGGGTTGATTAAATATTTTGTAACGGACAATATTTTGCGTTGATCTGAGAGTATTTCCATTACATCAAATACACCATAAATCGGATTATCAGACCTGCAAATAAGTGCACGTCGCTTTGAGTCTTTTCTTCTCTTTCAATGTTTACCCTCTAAGACCTGGTGCGAAAACAGGTTAACCCTTTCCTTACCACCCATAGGAAAATCGTCACATTCGTTACGATGCAACCGACAATTTTCTCATTTCTGATTTCTTTTTTAGTACATCGCAAATCTAACGACATGCTTTGCTTACAGCTATTAAAATACCAAACACTGTGTTGTAGATAGACATCATTTTGCTGAACACATTTTGTATAGAATGCACTTGTTAATTTTTTTTTTTTGTTTGGTTAGAGAAAAGACTATCTAGAGTCGGGTGGTAGGTGTGAATTTACGGGGGAATTCTAAAAAATAGATTGGTAAGGAGGGGAGTTTTAACAGATTTTAAAATAAGAATTAAAAGTAATGTAAATATTGCGCGATTTTCCACTAAATGAACTAAATGATCACTAAATTTGTCTTACAAAAGATCCCAAGCCAACAGTAACTAACGATCAACAAATGACGCAAAATATTGTCCATTACAACAAACGTTTAAACTAGGCCATAAGTGAGTTCGGATGTCAGACCTGCCTGCATATATATATATATATATAATATAATATATATATATATATATATATATATATTAATGACACGTCGTCCTCCCCACTCATTATTCTTGTTGAACCAAAACAAATCGTCCTACCGAACACTGGATGGAGGGCGGCGTAGGGCGTAGACTCGATTCCCCAATGGGTTGGTTCCATTTGAAATGGTGTTGTTATGCGATACCGATAACGATAACGATACCGATAGGATGTAAATTACACTGAAACTGGCGACTGATCAAATATTTAAGCGTCCTCAAATTTTATTCTAAAGAAAGAAAAAAAAAAAAGTAATAAAAAATAGCAAAAAATTGAAAGAAAAAAAAACACGTTACAAAATTAATCAAATCAACAAATACCCCCCCCCCCCACCCCCCCAAAAAAAAAAAAACCAAAAAAAAACAAAAAAAAAAAACACAAAAAACAAAAAAAAAAAACAAAAAAAAAAACAAAAAAAAAAAACTAAAAAAAAAACAACACAAAAAACCAAAAACCCCCCCCCCCCCCCACAAAAAAATAAAAATAAAAATAAAAACAAACAAACAAAAAAACAAAAAACTAAACAAACAAACAAAAGACAAAAACAAAAAAAAACCCCACAAAAAACCCCAACAAAAACAGACCGACATGACACAAAATAAACCCCGAATAGATACTTCCTCGCCACAGATCAAGGTAAAAGATAAAGTAAATCGCGCAGTGTTATCAAAAACAACCACGAATATTTTTCAAAAACAAAATTGATAAAGGAGTAAGTGGGCCAATTTGAATAAAGGGAGGAACTATTTTCTACAAATTAAACTTGGCAACCTTTGTGGCTTGTGTTGTTTGAATATCAAAATGGTCGTTTAAAATAGTATTGTGTAAGACGAGTGAAAATAGGACTGAGTGAGGGCGTGGATGTGTATTATGAGTGGTGAACAGTGAAAATATATTACTTTTTATCGTCATCATCATCATCATCATCATCGTTATTATTATTATTATTATTTATTATTATTATTATTATTATTATTATTATTATCTTTATTATTATTATTATTATTATTATTAATAAAATCTTTATCATCATCATCATTATTATTATTATTATATTATTATATTATTATTATTATTATTATTATTATTATTATTATTATTATTATTTTATCTTATATATTATTTTATTAATTTTATTATTATTATTATTATTATTATTATTATTATTATTATTATTATTATTATTATTATTATTATTATTATTATTATTATTTTATTAATAAAATCTTTATCATTATTATTATTATTATTATTATTATTATTATTATTATTATTATTATTATTATTATTATTATTATTATTATTATCTTTATCATTATTATTTTATTATTATTATTATTATTATTATTATTATTATTTATTATTATTATTATTATTATTATTATTATTATTATTAATATCATCCTTATCATTATTATTATTATTATTATTATTATTATTATTATTATATTATTATTATTATTATTATTATTAATATCATCTTTATCATCATTATTATTATTATTATTATTATTATTATTATTATTATTATTATTATTATTATTATTTATTATTATTATTATTATTTATTGTGAGGTTTAATTTTTTTTTCAACTTAAAGAAACAAAGCTCGCTCTCGTCAGTGAAGACATTTTGAATTTTAACTCAAGCATTACAAATCAAATTCAGAAACACTTCTTCTTTCAGCATCAAGTTCATCCAGTTTATTTCCGTTATTAGAAGATTGGTCACACTGAAAAGAAAACTAGAGGTGAACGTACGTCAAACGAAAAAAAATTAAAAATAGCAGTTTCTCTCTTACCTCGTTCAAGTGACGGGTTAAGATTTCATAATATTTTGGAAGTGCCGTTACAAAGGGGGTTTTTGTATCGAGATTTCTAATACAATTAGATTCGTTATAAAATATCGCGTGGAATGTTTGGAAGCATTTTGGTGTGTATAAAAACCGTCAAGCGTTCCACGCATATTTCAACTCGGTATAAAAACACGTTATAAAGTAATAAACAACAGGAATATAAAACAGCCTCTTCATACAGAGCAAAAGACCAAAACACGGAACGTTTTGGACTCAAACCCCTTCTTCAGCCAACAAAAAAACACAACAAAAACATAATTGCATTACTTAGAGACCAGATAAACGGCAAGGAAATCTACAAATTGACGAGGAAAACCATCGAAGTCACACATAGACAGAACAATGAGATGACCCAATCTATTGGACCCCAAGAAACCATTGTATATTAACTTTCTCTCTGTACCAGCCATTTTCAGGATTTTCCCAAAACTTCAAACCCAACTAACACAAAAAATATATTTTTATCACTCAGACATAATAACAGTAAGTTCTTGCGATAGAATAATTTCTTTAGTAAAACATGATCTACAACACACTGTTCATTTTCTTGAAATTGTATGATGTACAAAAGAAATTTGAATAAGAAAAATGTTGGTTGTATCGTAACGAATGTGACGATTTTCCTATAGTTGGTAAGGAGATTTTTTTGTTTGTTTGTTGCTTTAGGTCTCTTCCAACACAATTGAGGTTATATGAGAGACCGCTGAAACAAAAAAAAACAAGCAATCTAACAAAAATAGTACAAATGTAAATCAAAATCATAACCTAAAGTATCATAAGCTAAATTATAAATAACCAAGAACAAACAGGCAGAAGATTTACAGAAAAAAAAAATCCCCTGTCAAAAATACAATCACAAACAAAAGAAGCAGGATAGGCAAGTAAAGAGAAGAAGAAACGACATCACTATCGGATCGTACACCCATGCGAACATCATAGGTATATGATTCAAGGGTGATGCTCCCATCCAACCACCCGCTTATTTGTGTGTCAGTGTTAGATATCTAGATAATAATATATTGAAACAGTGATTATATTATCGATAATTATCCAATTGGATTCAATAGTCTGATGTCACGTCCGCCTAGTAACGAGCAGCTTGGTTCTAAACAAAGAAAATCGGTACTATTTACTCTTCGTGCTGGCTATAATCTTTTCACATGCCATGTGATCAGAATGTATAAAAGTCAAAACACGATCAGATTTATAATGTTTTTCTCCTCTGGACACACTTTTATGCTCGTCGGAGGAGTATTTCATAAAGGCATCCGCCATTGTTCCGATAGTTTAGAACCAGTTACTAAGTTACTATGCGTCATTAATAGGGAAGTGACGTGACGACTGTTGAAGCCTGTTGTGTATATCGCACGTGTGAAAGAAAGAGAGGAAGAGAGAGAGAGGGGAGAGAGAGGAGAGAAGAGAGAGAGAGAGAGAGAGAGAGAGAGAGAGGGGAGAGAGAGAGGGGAGAGAGAGAAAATAAGTAGGAGTGAATATCTGTTCAATGTTATAGTTATCATTTAACGTTATAACAAGTGTAACGAAATCACAAATTGCCATATTTATGGACAATAAAGATCTATTATTATTATTATTTATTATTATTATTATTATTATTATTATTATTATTATTATTATTATTATTATTATTATTATTATTTATTATTATTATATTATTATTATTATTATTATTTTATTATTATTATTATTATTATTAACAATAATACACGATTCTTACACTCTTGCTTGTTGGAATTCCGGACCTGTTCCCAACCGCTGCACGAGCTTGCGAGTGAGCGTAGGGAACAAAGTTCGAATTCCAAGAAGCAAAAGTGTAAGAAATATTTTATTCTTCCCCTCAATGAATTTTGATTTCGTCATCTTTGCGTAAAAGACAAGTTCAAAAATACTTAAATGATACTTCCTTTTATAGAATCAAATTCTTAGTGAAATTAAACGATTTATAATCTGACGTCACAAACTATTATAGTAAACATGAAGTGATTACGCGTTACTATTTAGGGAGAGGAGTGGTATACCGTTGCTTGCATAACTTTGAAAAATTGCATCTATGCATGACAGTTTCACAGAGCATTTAAAGCATATTAACTATCAATTGAAAGGATCCGAAATCATCAGGGACAATTAATTTGGAAATTTCAAAGCTTGTGTGCGGCTATAATGCGGTCTTGTGATATGACACTCGTATTCAGATTGGAGGATCCTGGGTTCGAGCCAAACTCGGCGCATAGTTGAGTCTCAGGCAAAAGCTCTTAATCCACATTCTCTTACCGTATACGCATTTTTTAAAAATGAGTAGGGCCGTTTAACAGCGTTGTCTTTGTCGGTATAAATTGTAATATCGCCTAACAGGCGTCATGTATCGTTCTACATGTTACGTGTTGCTGTTGGTCAGTGACCCGTTGTAAAACGCTTTGAGCACGTTTAGTGGACATTGCGCTATATAAAGCTCAAGTTTATATGTTTGTTCTACAAGGCATACAAGACATTCATTTTTCTCTATAAGTCACTAGATAAAATAAATAATAATAATAAAAGAGCTTTTATATAGCGCAATTTCCACTAAATGTGCTCAAAGCGCTTTACAATGTGTCCCTGGTCAACAGGGAACACGTAACATTTTGAAACGGGACTGACGCCTGTTAGGCGATATTACAAATTTTTGTTTGGACAAAGACAACGCTGTTACCGGCCAGGTACTCGTCCCTTACACCTGAGTACGGTGAGAGAATGTGAGTAAAGAGCCTTCTCCAAGGAATCAACTATGCGCCGAGCGCGAGGCTCGAAAACCCCGGACCTTCCCAAACCGAAAGCGAGTGTTAATACCACTAGACAATATAGCCGCACAAAACATACAAATTGTAGTTTACTCTGACTGATGAAAAACAAAATCGACCTATCAGGCCTTGCATGTCGACTCCTAACTTTGTCAGTATCTTTGTAAGAATGTTTCAACGAAGACTCCAGCCACAACGGCTCATAGGAATACGGAACAAAAGTCATGACTATGTGCGGGCGATGTGGTCTTGTGGTATGACACTCGCTTTCGGATCGAAGGTCCTGGGTTTTGAGCCTCGCCTCGGCGCCCTATTGAGTCTTGGAAGATAATTCACTGGTGTTTATCCAGTCCTTCAAACATGGGGTTTTAAACTTCCAAGGGAAAAAGGAACC
>NW_027626236.1:0-6268 GCF_034508935.2 Berghia stephanieae
GGTGTGTTGTCATCTTTAAAATCAATAACAGATCCCACCGTTATTTCCCCCCTTGCTTTAGTACGGGCCCTTAGGTAACTGCCCCTTATGACCCATTACCCCAAGGGGCCCAAAACCTTTCAAGTCCTGTTTTCGGAACTACCCATTTGGGGAGACTAAAGTACCCGGCTTTTCTGGTTCAAAATCATTAAAATGCATTCCTACTTTTCCCCCTTTCAGAAAATGTTTGGATTAAAGGTCCCCGGGCTATAAATAGCTCGCCTACATAATTTAAAAGGGACGACTGTTAATGCATTTTCTATTTTCACAAAAAAGTGTAAATAATTCTGCTTTGTGAGACCCCCTTGATCCAACAATTCTCTAAAGGGGGATTCAAGTGCTCCCAAAACCTTTTCCCCAAAATCCAAGGTCATCTGGGAGGAAAACTTCCATAGGGGCTTTTCAATGAATTCATCAGTGTCTTTGCTGCTCTTTGAAAGTTTTTTGTTTGGCACTATATGTTAAAGGGTCCGTCAAGAGACACACATCCTAATGGAACAAAAAATTGCCTTAGTGATAAGCATCAAAGACCAAGTGTATCCCCCTAATCACCACTTACATAGAAAATTATAGTTTTTTAATACCCGGGTTGTTGAAAAAATTTTTGCCCTGCGAAGTGGGGTGTGTCTTTTTTACAAACCCGAAATCCCGACAAATTATGGAATGGTGAAAATGGTTTAAACCCTGGAACCCCCGGGAAGGTCACCATTGGGGGATAACCTGGGACTGCTTTGGGCGGGTTTTGTAAAAAAGAACTAGTGCTTTTTTTTACAAACCCCCAAAACCCCGGCGAAAACCCACAATACCAGAAAAGTTACGGGAAGTAACAACTGTGGGATAAACCCCGAGACTCAGGGAATGTACACCAGTGGGATGAACCTAACAAAGGAGGGCCGGGTTTTCGGGGGTTTCGTAAAAAAAAAATTAGTGCTTTTTTACAAAACCCCCCAAAACCCCCGGGCAAACCCACAATTCCAAAATTTTGGGAATTAGACAATGGGGGGAGTGAACCCCGAACTCGGGGAATGACACCTGTCGGAGTAACCTGAGAAAAAGTTATGGGGCCTTTTTTTTTCGGGGGGTTTCGTAAAAAAAAATTAGTGTTTAACGAAACCCCCCAAAACCCCACAATATCCGCAAATTTTATGGGATTTTGGGCAACAGGGGGGGTGTCCGGGGAGTCAGGGCGGTGACCCAGTGGGGGTGAACCTGAGACTGTTAAAAAATATCTTTGGGGAAAATAAACCCGGGGCAAAAGGGGAGATGGTTTCCATTGAATTAAGCCGATAGAAGTTTGGGTACCAATAAATGGCCTCACATGGGGGGGGGCCCCAAGGGGGAGTGAACCGGGGACTAAAAAAAGGTATCAAAAAGAAAAAAATCGGGGACTAAGGGAATGGAAACCTTTGGGATTTAAGCCTGATATGGATTTGGTACCGGGGGAAAAAGAAACCTGACCCATGGGGGGTGGGCGCCAGTGGGGGGTGCCCCGGGGAATCGGGGAATTTGCACCCCGTGGGGTTTTTAACTGGGAAAATCAAAAAAATTTCGGGGGAAAAAAAATCATCTTCATCCCAAAAATGTATCCTCTCCCTTATTTCCCGGGGTTTTTCCCCAATAAATTCCTTTACATAGTCCCGGGTTCATCCCCACTCGCCCACCTCCTATAGTGCGGGTTCATTCCCTCGTACCAAAACTCCCACCCGGTTTCCTTTCAATGGTACCCATCTCCCTTTACCCCCAGATTTATTTTCCACTGATATCCTGTTTACATAGTCCAAGGTTCACTCCCCATGGGCCCACCCCCTAAAGATAGAATGAGCTTGGCTAAGAACTCAAAACACTGCATCCTAAGTATAACGGACCAAAAACCAAAACTGTTTTAAATCTCGACGTTTATGTCAGGTTTTTTTACATTCATGACATTCTCAAAAACGCGGATGGCAAAAAAAAATAAAAAAACCGGATAACGCTCTTCGAACATCTTAGTGTCATTTTATTCTCCCTGGGACCCCAAATTTATATCCCGGTTTTAACTCCCAAAAGGGATCATCTCCCTTAGTCCCAGGTTTTTTTTCCCCTGTACCCCTTTTTTCATATCCCGGTTAATCCCCCCCCTGGGGGCAATTCCCCCAGCCCAATTCCTCCCCCCTGGCGCCCCCCCTTCTTATGCAGGTTTATTTCCCCTTTGGGACCAAACTTTCATATCCCGGGTTCCTCCCCAAAGGTATCCATCCCCTTTAGTCCCCCGGTTTTTTCCCCTGATACCTTTTTTCATATTCCCAGGTTTAAATCCCCCGGTGTGGGGAATTCCCCCAGTCCCAAGTTCACTCCCCACTGGCCCCACCTTTTAAGTGTCAGTTCTTCTCCTCTGGTACCCAACTCCTATATTCGGTCGATACCCACGTTATCCATCTCCCCCAGTCCCAGTTTTAAATCCAATTGGGGTTCACTTCCCTGATCCCCCCGGTTTCCCTCCACAATGGGGCCCTTCCTATAGGCAGGTTTATTCTCCTCTGGTAAAAACCCCCATATCCGGGTTCAACTTTTAAAGGTATCCATCTCCCCCTTTAGTCCCAGGTTTATTCCCACTGATATTTTTTTTACACAGTCCCAGGTTAACTCCCCCCCTTGTGCAATTCCCTGATTCCCAGGTTCACCCCCCCCCCCCCCCCACTGTTCCAAACTCCCATAACTTTTCCCGGGAAATTTTCGGGGTTTTGGGGGCTTTCGGGGTTTTTGGCAGATTTCGTAAAAAAAACACATTCCTTTTTTCGAAACCCCCCGAAACCCCCTCCCCGTTACTCCTCAAAAACATTTCCCTGATTCCAGCACCCCCCCTCTACCTACTTTCCATAAATTTTCGGGGTTTTCGGGTTTCGTCGGGTTCTAAAAAAAAACACCCGGTAGGGGGAGGGGGGGTGTCCCCTTTTTTACTAAAAACCCCACAAAACCCCCCGAAACCCGACGAAACCCCACAATATCCCCAAAAAAAGCAAATGGGGGATGAACCCCCCGGACTCGGAAATGTACCCAGTCGGGGGGTGAACCCGAGACTGGTTATCGGGGGTTTCGGCGGGTTTCGTAAAAAAAAATTAGTGCTTTATTACGAAAACCCCCAAAACCCACAATATCCCCAAAGTTATGGGGGTTTGGCAACAATGGGGGGGGACCTGGAAACAGGCGGGGTACACCTTTTGGGTAACTGGATCCAACCCTTAGTTCGGGTTTGGTACCCCAGTTATCCATCTTCCCCGCCCCGGGTTTAAATTCCAATTGGGTGCATTTCCCAAGCCCGGTTTACTCCCCACTGGGGCCCCTCCCTATAGTTTCAGTTCATTTTTTCCCCTTGGGACCAAACTCCATTCCGCTTTAAATTAAATTTGGGACTATCCCCTTTAGCCCCCGGTTTTTTCCTACTGAATCCTTTTACATGTCCCAGTTCACTCCCCTTTGCGCCCACCCCCTATAGGTCAGGGTTTATTTTTCCCCTTTGGTCCCAAAACCTAAACCCGGGTTCAAGCAATGTATCTATCCCCTTTAGTCCCAGGTTTATTTCCCACTGATACCTTTTTTTCAAAGCCCATTAACTCCACACTGGGGGCAAATTCCCCGATCCCAGTTCCTCCCCCCTGGCGCCCACCCCTATAGTGCATTACTCCCCTGGTACCAACTCCCAAAACCGGGTTCAAATTTCAATGGTATCCATCCCCCTTTGTCCCGGTTATTTTCCCCCGATATCCTTTTTAACAGTCTCGTTTACTACCCACTGTGAACACCCCCCCTGGATCCCAGGATTACCCCCCACTGTTTCCAAATCCCAAACTTCCCGGGTATTGTCGGGTTTCGGCGGCTTTCGGGGTTTCGTAAAAAAAAACACTAATTTTTTTTTACGAAACCCCCGAAACCGGCCGTAACCTTAGTCTCAGGTTCACCCCCCGGGTGTCATTTCCCGGCTCGGGGTCACTCCACACCTTGTCTACTCCCAAAAATTTGCTGGGTATTGTCGGGTTTTGCCGGTTTTTGGCGGGTTTTTGTAAAAAGCACAAATTCTCTTTTTCCCAAAGCCGCCAAACCCCGTCCCAGGGGTTTCTCCCCAATGGTGTACACCTCCTGATTTCCGGGTTTACCCCCCACTGCTACCCCTTCTCATAACTTTTTCGGGATTCTTCGGGTTTTGGGGGGTTTTTTGGCGGGTTTCGAAAAAAGACCCCCGGGGACGGTACCCGTTTAACAAATGGAAACCGAACTGAGAGTGAAATTGATTAATACAATTTATCTGACATATTTACATTTACAATTTTTTTCCCCCTTTATTTTTTTATTTCATTGATTTATTTATTTATTTTGGATTTTTTCAATTATTGTCCTTTTTCTTACTTTCATTTTTTTGTTTTGTTTGTTTAAAAAAGAATAAACAATAAATGAATTTTTTTTTTTTAATGTAAAGTAAAAAAAAAAGCCCCCCCCCCCCCCCCCCCCCCCCCCCCTTTACAAAAATTATTTTGGTCAAAAAATCACCCTACCCGGGGAATCAGAAAATACCCGGGTATTCCCGGTAAGGTTTTTACGGGTAAACAACCACTACCCGGGGGATTACCCATTTGATTTGGACGGGTAATCGACCATACCAGGGGATTTCCCGAGTAATGATTTGGACGGGAAAGACCATACCAGGTATTACCCGAGTGATGATTTGGGGGGTAATCAGACCACTAAACCCGGGTATTTCCCAGTAAGATTTGGGCGGGTTAAACGACCATCCCGGTATACCCGGGAATGATTTGGGTGGGGATCAACCCCTACCCGGGGATTTCCCATAAAAGATTTGGGGGGGTAAACAACCCCAAACCCGGTATACCAGTAATGATTTGGACGGGGAATCAAACCATAACCCGGGGATTACCCAGTAATGATTTGGGGGGGGTAATCGACCACCCCCGGGGATTACCCCATAATGATTTTGGGGGGGGTAATCAACCACACCCGGGGATTACCGAGTAATGATTTGGGGGTAATCCCCCGGTGTCTTTTTTTTCAAAACCCCCCGAAAAACCCCCCGAAACCCTGCAAAAACCCGCCGAAACCCGCCGAAACCCGCCCAAACCCACGGAACCCGACGAATCCCGACAAAATTATGGGAAGAGGGGGCAGTGGGGGGGTGAACCCAACTCAGGAAGGGGACACCTTGGGATGAACCTGGACGGGTTTCGGGGTTTCGTAAAAAAGAACCAGGGTTTTTTACGAAAACCCCCCGAAACCCGGGGAAAACCCGACAATACCCGCAAAGTTATGGAATAGAAACTTGGGGGGATGAATCCGAACTCGGGGAAGTTACACCAGCGGGGGGAAACCTGGACAAGGCAAGAACTTAAAATGAAGGAGAGAGGGGGGCTCCGGGCCTGCAAGGACCTCGCCGCCATGCCCCCTTGTGCATGATTTCTTTTTGCTTTGGGGCAAACAATACCGCATGGGTTGTGTGTGACCCCCCACACTTTAAATTTCAATTACAAACCCCTTTTATACACAGCATCTTTATTTTTTTTACTGCGACACACATTTTCTTATACGATTATTTTCCCTTTTTTTCTGTTTTTTTTTTCATTTGTCTTGGGCAAATATATTTAAAAAAGCAAGTAAAGCTTGTATTATAAAAAATTTAGGGGAAATTTTCTTTGAGCTTCAAATCCCCCTACTAAGTTCTCGGGGGAAAAAAAACCCAACAACTTCTTTCTTCTTCTTCTTCTTCTTCTTCTTCTTTTCTTCTTCTTTTTCTTTTTCTCTTTTTCTTCTTTTTCCCTTTTTCTTCTTCTTCTTCTTTTCTTTTTCTTTTCTTCTTCTTTTTTCTTCTTCTTTCTTTTTCTTCTTCTTCTTCTTCTTCTCTTCTTTTTCCCTTTCTCTTCTTCTTCTTCTTTTCTTCTTTTCTTTCTTCTTCTTCTTTCTTTTCTTTTCTTCCTCTTCTTTTCTTTTCTTCTTCTTTTTCTTCTTCTTTTTCTTCTTCTTTTCTTTTTCTTTTCTTCTTCTTTATACACCACACACACCCACACAAACATTATATATATATATATATATATTATTAAAATTATATATAATCCACCCAAAAGCTCAAAGCGCTTTACAAGGGTCCCTGGGCAACAGAACATTTTAAAATGTAGGACGGGGCTGCCCCTTTAGGCGTATTTTCAATTTTTTTGACAAAACAACGCGTAACGGGGAGGGACTCATTTTA
>NW_027626237.1:0-6267 GCF_034508935.2 Berghia stephanieae
AAAAATATCATCCCCCAAAAACAATAACTATGCATTTGACTTTTCCCCCCCCCCGTAAAGGATCCAGCAATCTACACCAAGAAAAAGACAGAAAGCAATTTGGGAAAAAACAGATAAAAGGGGGGATAAAGACACGGAAAGTCCCCTGCCCACTGTGGAGGTAGGGACCCCCACCCAACATGCCAACAAACAAAATAAATTATAAAAAGTTAAAAATCAAAAATAAATTCGATATATAAAATAAAAAAACACATGAAGTTAAAAATAGCATCGTAATCATTCATATAAAAAAATAATAAAATAATAATAATAATAAAAAAATAATCATAATAATAAAAAAATGAGCAAGACTGAGGGAATAAAAACAGCAAAAACCAGACAACATATGTCAACACTGTTTTCAAAAAAAATTTTTAAAATTAAAATTCACCCTTGATGAGAAATGTCTCCAAATCATCCAGGGGCATAAGAAATGAATCAGATAAAGGTTTGGGTGAAAAAAATTTCAAAAGATGTTAGGGTTCAATTATTTCCTAATATTGCACCTTTTAAAAAAAAATTTAAAATGCGACGAATTTTAAAAATGATATAAAGTCGGGACCTCTTGCTCAGATTCAATTTTAGTTTGTTATTAAATTGATTTAAACTAAATACCCTTTTTAAAGGAAGTGATTTTCGTTAAAAAATTTTAAAAGAATAAAACTCAATTTTCTTTCTTGAGTTTATCAGACAAAAAAATCAATTGCATAGGGGCCCAAAATTGGCATCGGTAAGTATTTAATGAAACGACGCATTTCTAAAAATCATTAAAACTTTAAGTCTTTTCCCCCCCTTAACGCCTTTTTTTCATTAACTTTCCTTTGCCAAATAGCAAGACAATTTTTAAACATTAATTAAATCAATAAACCCAAAATTTTTTTTCATTAAATGATAGCCAACCACTTAAGTAAAATACATTCATTCCCCTCGCCCTCCCCCATCCCCTCGTATTGGAGCAAAAATAAATAAAAAATAAAATGCCAAACCCGCACCCCACCACACACACAACACACACACACACAAACTGACACACTCAAATAAATGTCCTTTTCTAAGGGTTTTACAGTGCTTGCAAAAAAATTTAGGTCATTTCAGAACAGAAATAAGACAAAAAAATGAGATAGAAAAAAAAAGTCTTTTTATTTAAAGCACACGAGAAAAAGTAACAAAGGGGAAGGGTTCAAATTGGGGAACAATGAAATTCCCAAGACCCCAACTATCAGTGTATTTTGTTGGAGATCACTTAAAAGTCCATCCAACCCCCCCAAGAGGAATAAAACTCAAATGCTACAAACAGGGTATAAAAAAATAAAAATAAAAATTTTACAGTATAAAAAGAATATTAAAAAATGTAAAAAATCATCTCCTCTCCCAAAACTAATACTGTATTTTGACTGTTCCCCTAAAAAAAAGGACTCCGGGCCATGGCCAAACAAATCAAGTAACTCAACCCAAGCCCAAAGATAAAAAGAAATTTTGGGAAAAACAGATATAGGTGGAGGGAGACACGCAAGTGATCTCCCCCAACATGGGGGCAGGGACCCCACCCAGCAAATAAAAATCTTTTTTTTTTTCATTCATCAGCATATAAAAAATTTAAATACTACAGCTTTCCCACAAGGGAATTTTTTAACATGTGGACAGAATTATTTTTTGGGAGCAAGAAATCCCTGTTGAATAATCTTTGTGAGAGCGCAAGAAACCCCCGTGAATAACGCTTTTTGAGAGAGCATAGACTGTCAAACATAGCAAAACCCCCAGAATTAGTGGGGATATCCTCACAAAAAAATTTAGAGGTGAGGCATCAGAAAAAAGAAAAAATCCCCTGTTAGAAATTTCCACCGATTCAGCATCAATACGCGGTGATCATGGATTGTTTCCCCCTCCCGGGTCAACAACTGGTCACTTAGATGCGTAGAGCCAAACAATTTATAATGATAAAATGTTTTTGTGCCCTGTTTCCCCCCCCCCCCCCCCTTTTTATTATTTCCTCTTTGATGAAAAATCAAAGAGAGCATCAAATTATTAATCAAACAACAACCAAAAACACAAAAAGATGTAGAAATTCAATCCTACAACAAAGAAGAAAGCATGCTTTATATGTCACAAGACAACATTCTTTTTCCGTAGTGAGCGGTTAAGGTGCATGGAAACAACCAAGCCCTTATGACAGTCAAATATTTTTAAAAATAAAAAATAAGTTCCAATGTGGATCAAGAAAAACCCCTGCCATTTTGATAAATTAAAAAATGAAGGGGGGCCCAGTTTAAACATTGGGAGAGCACAGAACACCCATTAAAAAACAAACAGACGGGACAGTCCAAGGGCAGTGGGAATTTTTTTTTGACCCCTTGTCCACCCGGGAGTGGGGTTTTGATTGTTGTGTCAGTTAGATATTTTAAAAGTACTTTGCAATAAATTAAAATACTATCCCAAAAATAAAAAGCAAATTTTTTGTACTAAAACCTGGATAATTCCCTTAAAATTTAAAACTGACTAGCAATAAATCAATTGAAGGAATCTTCAAAAAATTTTTGAAAATAAATGATTGGACATTTGGTTTCCCCCTTTTTCAAAACAAACATGTTTAAATACACTAAAATGAAAGAGAGATAAAGGTGTTGTTTGGGGGTTTTTGACAAGGGGATACAAAGCTTTTCCTACCATTTGTCTTTTTTTATTAAATTTAAGCTTTCAACCAAATTTTACTATATTTATTTAAATTTCATCACTTCGAGTTTCTAGCAGCAACATTTGCATTAGGATAAAATTTGAGCAACAAATTTGGAATAACTGATGAATAAACATAAAAATTTTTTTTTTAAATTCAATAAAAAGATCGAGAATAAAGAAAGGGAAATTTACGCCCCAAAACCCGCCAACTGTTGGATCCTGCCCCAAAAAGATAATTTTAAATTTTCAGTACATTTTAAAGCAATTGCGGCCATTTAAAAGGAAAAAAATGAAACGATTTTATTTTAATGCAAAAAAAAGGGAAAGAGTTATGTTTTATATGTAAACAACGCAGCAAAGGAACCCCAATACCTTTTTATTCACAAAGCTGAATAGAAAAAGGTGTTTCTCCCCCACTTAAAGATGAATGTCACTAAATTGCAAAAAGGCAATAAAAATACATTTTTAAAAAATTTTTTAAAACAATTTTAGACTTGTGTGTTTGCTTGTTTTTTAAGTAAAACAATCCCCGAAAAGGGAAACACATCAAAATTGAAGCTTTATTTTTTAAAAAAGCAAAAAACCGGGACATATCCAGTAAGAAAAAAAACATTAAATCAATACAAAAAAGAAAGCAAGAATACAAAATTTTGTTTTAAAAACTAACATTCTTTTTCCCAAATGGGGGACTTTATTCAATAAAAAACTACCATTAAATATTGTTTTCAATTTAAATTTTTTTTGTTGCATTTTTTTTAAAAAAATTTTTAGAAAGTTTACCCCCAAACTTTAAGTTGGGCAGCAAGGCTTGGGGCAAATCGATATTTTTGTTTAAAATTTTTTGGCACCTCATCATAATAATACCGAAAAGTGTTGACCAAAAATCGAGCAAGCATCCTATGGTCATGGTCAAAGGATACCAAATCAATATAATTTAAAGCTAACTTAGACAGCTACAACTTTTAAAAATTTAAACGTAAATTGCTATTGTCTAAAAATTGGCATTACGGGAAATTTAATATCACAGTAAAAAAGGCTGGAAATTTAAAATCAATTTATATTTTGACATGACAGGTCAAAAAATCTATTTTTGATTTGCTTTCTAACCCAAAGGCTGAAAATTGAGTTTTTGATTAAATTTTTTAAGTTGCCCGATAGGTTTTTATTGTAAAATAAACCCGTTTCTTAAACGCCTACGCTCAATCTTTCAAATTTCAGCATGTTGTTCACGTAATTATTGTTAAAAAATTTTTTATCTTTTTAAAAAGGTTGACCAACACTGGCCCTTTTTATAATTATAAATGAAGATTACATGGTTTTAGAAGAAAAAAAAAAAATAAATTTTAAAATTTTTTTAAAAAACCGAATTGAAAATTTTTTTATTTTTTTGGCATGTAATATGTTTTTGCAACTGCATGAATACAAAATTTCCCAATTTAAAAAAAAATATATTTTCAAAGCGGGGTAAAACCCTTAATTCTAAAATTGAGCCGACAAGGAAAAGCAGAAGGAAAAAATAATTCACTTTTAAAACTGAAATGAATCTGTCTTTTTCTACAGAACTTAAAAAGAAATTTTAAACAAAAGTAAAAAAAAACTTTTTTCCCTCACTAAAATCATGTGTTGTTTAGGGAGTCAATGGATGCTGTGGTGCCACCAACACTAAAAAGTTCTTCGACAAATCAACTTTAAAGCATGGCGGCACATATTGGTTTACTTTCAAAATGTAACAATATACAACTTTTCCCGCAGTTCAGTCTTAACGCAATGTCACAATTACTTGGGGCAACAGGGGTTTTCCCCCTTAGCACAACATCAATCCCATAATGCTCCCGTAACCCATCAAGAAGTTTTTGTCGTCCCCAGGGTCAGGCCTATGTCTTCAGTGAACGGGGGTAGTTGTCTGTCCCTTGGACTGAGAGATGTCCCAAAAATCTGGAATAATCTCTCGTGAGTTCAGTGAAGTAACTGGGGAACGGAAGATGTAAACATTAAAAAAATTGATGGCAGGGGAAAACATTGGGGTTTTTTTGATGGATCATGATTTTGCAAAATCTCCTATCTAGGCGATTGCATATGGTCAGTGTCTGATTGTAATGTGACCGGGTTAAAGGCACTTTAGCCTCTTTCATGTTCACTGAGTATTTGTACACTATGTAATGGAATTTTTTTCCCATTATTTTTTGGAGGAAATGAAGAATTTTCTAAAGCTAAATCTGTAAAATTTGAAAATGTGAAATATGAGTGTTTGCATTTTTTTTTACTATTATATTTATGCTTTAAAAAAAATTTTTTGGGGTGTTTTGGATATCAAAGAAGGGGAATAGGAAACAAACACCAAAAACACAAAAATATGCTAATTTTATGGGCAAACTGGCCTCCTTTTTTTCTAAACCAAGAAAAATAAAAAGCTAAAAAAAGGGGGAAAAGTTTTAGGCTTTAAAAAACTCTAACCAACCCCCTCGTGGTTGTTGTGATTAAAAAGGGGTGAAAGAAGGAGATAAAAGAGGGCGTCGGGAAAAAAAAAGAGGGGAAAAGTAGATTGTGAATAAAAAAAAATCAACAATCATTAAAAACCCCCTCGTTCATGATAATAAGGGTTAACTTTAACATCCATTAAAAATAAATAATCAAGACAATTAAACAAAGGGTTTAAAAAAAAACATGTTTCATATACAGCAATAAAACAAAAATCTTGTCACATTTAAAACTTGATAATAGTATATGGAAAAAAGGGAAGAATGGAGGAGACTGGGGGGGAAAGGGGGGGGGGGGGGCAAGGGGATCATATGGGGTTTAATGCACGAAATTTTAATTCAAACCCAAGAGGAGGGGAAAATCAAAGGAAGATTGTAGAAACGATTAGGGAAAACAATAAAATCAAAAAATGTATAAATCCTTGTAAAATTTTCCTCTCATTCGACATTGACTCTTCCCCCAATTCCCCTGCTGAAAATTTTTGGGCTCTCCTGTTTACTGAAAAATAAAAAAAGGGGAAAAAATAGGAACTATAACTAACCCCATTATTCTCCCACAATAATGCAAAAGAACTCATGACGTAAACATCAAACATTGTTTAAATCTTATGTATTGATGAGAATTTTTAAAATTATAAACCACCCCTCATGAATTTCCCACAGTTCAAATCCAAAATATTTTTTCTAAAAGTGTTTAAAAGCGAAAATAGTCATGGCCCGATCAATTAGCATTGGTTTGGGAAATATTTTTCATTGGGGGGGAGAAATTTTACCCTTACAACAAAGATACATAAAAATTTTTTATCAAGCAAGGGAACAAAAACCCGACCCCGCCCTTTAAAAAATAAAAAACATCTTTTAAAAAAAAGTGAAAATTTTTACCTCTGGTTATTAAGAGTGACAAACTTGTCCTTGTCACCATTTCCCAAATTTGAGGAATCCTTTATGGCCCCTACAAAATGTTTTTTCATTTTGGTTTTCCCCAACAAATCAAAAGTGGCTCTTTTTTACTCAAAAATTTTCTCAGCGTGCCTTTCCTATTGAGATATTTAAAAAAATAAGGTTTAAAAAATTTAAG
>NW_027626238.1:0-6265 GCF_034508935.2 Berghia stephanieae
AAAGTACTGGTAGAAGAAAAGGGGAAAAACTAAAACATTATTTTTTTTTAAATCAATTTGTCTTTTTTTAAGGGTATTTTTCTTTGCCCAAATATTTCTCAGAATTTTTTTCCATAAACCCTCTGAAAATTTCCCCAGTTGAAAAGAGAAAAAGTGTTATGTCACCATAAAGGGGTTTTTTTTTGCTTTCAAATTTAAATTCGTTTTTTAAATATTTAATAAAAACCCTATAAGAAAAACCTGTAAAATTTCTCTATATGAAAAAAAATGCAAAAAGGGTTAAAGGGGGAAAAAAATTTTTTTTGGGGGTTTTTCCCTTCTTTTTATTTTTATGAAAAAATTTCACAAATTTGAAATACTTTCCAGACCCCCAAATTGGGACGCGAAACTTTTTTAAAAAAACAAAAATTTTTTTTTCCCCCAAAAAAAATTTTTTTTCCCCCCCAAAAATCCCAATACAAAAATCACAAAAAAAAAGCAATATGGTTGGGTTGTTTTTTTTTTTTAAAACCCATGCCCTTTATTTGATCAATCATTGTTTTTTTATTTGGGTTTTATAAATTGATTGATTAATTGGGATAAAGTCGAAAAATGATTGATTGATTTAAACTTTGCCCAAACCATTTCAACAAAAAAAGTTTTTTTTTCCCAAATAAAAAATTTTTGAAAGCCCGCCTTTTTTATCTTTTAATATATAATATATTATTTTAAAATTTTAATATTTTAAAAATAATAAAAAATAAAAAAATTATATTTGATTTGAATTCTACTGTACACACGTAAAATTTTTTGTGCATTCGGAATCTTTTCTTTACTCTTTTTTTTTCTCACTAAACCAAAATTAAATGATGGGCCCTCTTAAAACAGTGATGTCCTAAAAAAAAATGCATTTTCCTTAGGGGCTCAATAAAATGTAAAGTTTGCTATGGTTTGTGACTCTTTAAAAAACCCAAATTGTGCACTTTTTTTTAAGGGGGTTATTTTTGGTCGAGATGTCCTTTTCATTCCCTTTCCCCAAAGTCGACTTTTTATTTATTGAAAAACCAACCCCTCTCTCTCTCTCTCCTCCTTTTCTCTCTCTCCCCTTTTCCCTCTCTCTCAAAACCAAGTCTGTCCCAAAATCGGGGCCCCCGGTACGCCATTCACCTCTGAAAAAAAAAAACCCGATAACTAATTTTTCCTTCCTTTTTTTTGTCCCCCACTTTCCCCAAACCCTTTAAAATGTTTTTTTTTGGCTACCATTACTCTTTTATTTTCCCCTCTTTCCCCGTAAAAAAAAAAAGAAAAAAAATTTCAAAACATTTCGTCGTTTTTAAGGTGCCCTAAAATTGCTTTTTTCTTTTTTTTATTGTAAGAATTAATCACCTTTTAGTTCAGGCTCAAACATTCTTCATTAGTTTTTTTCTTGTCCATGAGTTTTTAAAAATCCTTCTAAGAAACCACTTTTTGCTCCCTTTCCTTTTTCTTTCTAATGTCTTATGTAAATGTCTAGTTTCCCCCGCCATAAAAAAAATGACCATACATAGGCCTTAAAAAACCCCAAAGTTTTGTTTTCATTTAAAATTGTGGTTTTTTTAAAAACAGACCTTTTTTTAAAAATATTTTTTCATTGAAAATAGTTTTTTTATATCTGACCACACACTTTCATGTCTTTCCTCAAATTTTTCCTAAATCTTGTTTTTTAAAATTTTGCGACTTTGAACTATTTTTTTTTTCAGAGTTTAACTTTTTTTAGCACTGAGGCTATTAGCATTTCCGACACAAAAGGCTTACACCCGATTGAGGCACGGAAATGAAAAATAAGAAAAACACATTCAAATTCGGCGAAAAAAACTTTTTTAAAAACCCCCCCCCCCCGCCCCCTCGGGCCAAAAATGTTCTGATGAAAGAAATGTACAATTGCTTCAATTATTTTTTTTTGTAGAAAGTAGGATTGGATTACATTTTTTTTTTTTTCCCCTTTTAAGACTGGCCCCACGTGCTGGTCATAGCCCCGTTTAAAAAAACTCTGCTGAAAAAATTTTAAACGGGGAAAAGGGGGCCCCCGTGACCTTTTCTCTCATTTAAAAACACTTTTAAAAATTTGGCGAACCATAAATTTATTCCGAAACCTTTTAGACTTTTTAATTTTTTCACCGTGTCCCACAAAAAACAAATTCCCCTCCCACGTCGTTTTTCTCTTCAAATGTATTTGGGGTTCAATAAAAAACCAAACGGGGTTTTTTTTTTAAACATCCTCTAACCTCCTTTTTTAGGCCCCTTTTCAGGGTTTTCCCCCAAAAAATTTTTCACCCCAAGTAAAAATAATATATATTTCACCAAAAAAAAAAAGCCCTAAAGTTTTTTCGATAAAATTTCTTTTTGGGAAAAAAAGCCTCAAAAAAAACGTTTAAATTTTTTTTTAAACTAATGTACAAAAGAAAATTTTTTTAAGAAAAACGTTGGTTTACGTAACGAATGTGGGGATTTTCCTATCGGGGGGAAGGAGAGGGTTAAAAACTCAATTGTGTCCTGTCCCATATTTTTTAAAAAAATTTTTTTATCGACACCCACAGAAATTTTTTCTTTTTTCTTTTTTTTTGCTTGGCACATAAGAATCACATCATGATGTACCCACAAGATTGAAGTGAGTAAAAAAAAGTGCCAGAAGACAATAAGAATAAAAAAAAATTTCGCGGCGGTGGGGGGGGTTTTAACCTCGACCTTTTTGGTACGAAACTCCCCCGGGGAGGTTTAGAGCGTGGGGGTACCCTGTGAGCTATCCCGAAAAAAAATTCGTTTTTAAAACCAAAATCATTTCTAAAACCCTTCCACCCACTTCTTTTTAAACCCCCGATTCGTTCACCACCATCGCGAAGTAATTTTTTACCAGCATTTTTAACTTTTAAAAACCAAAATTCCCCATCACAAACTAAACATAGAAACGATTGGGGCATTTAGTATGCCCGGTTTTTGGGTGAATTTTTTAAAATTTTTAAAAATAGTGGGGCAGGGACTTATTTGTTTAAAACAAGAAAAAAGTGAAGAAAAAAACCAAAGACAAAAAGGAAAAAAAAAATTTTTTTTCCGGGGGGGGTGGGGTTTGAACCGCGACCTTTATGGGACGACAACTCCGCCCCCCAGGGGGAGCGTGGCTCTACCGTGGACTATCCACGAAAAAAAATATTCGTTTCAACCCCAAAAAAATTTTTAAAATCCCCTCTCCCAAATTCTTGAACCCCCATTCGTTCACCACCAACGCGAAGTAAAATTTTGACCAGCATTTAACAAAACCCCAAAAATTTTCCCTCACAAAAATATAATAGAAAAGATTGGACATTTAAATTTCCCGGGGTTTTTGGGGGGAAATTTTTAAAAAAAGAAAAGTGGAGCAGGACTTAATTTGGGGGAAAAAGATATGAAGTGAGTAGAAAAATGCCAAAACAATAGAGAATAAAAAAAAAAATTTTTGCGCGGTGGTGGGGTTTTTACGCGGCGGGGGGGGGTTTGAAAACCCCCCCACCTTATGGGGAAAGACAACCCGCCCCCCAGGGGAGAGCGTGCTCTACCCCGGGGAAACTATCCACGAACAAAAATATTTGTTTTAAACCCAAAATCATTTCCCAGATCCCCCCCCCCACTTCTGAGACCGCCGATTCGTTCACCACCAAACGCGAAGTAATTTTGCCCAGCAGTTAAGGGTTAAAAAACCAAAATTTTTTTATCACAAACAATAACATAGAAACGATGAGACATTGAGTATGTTTTCCCGGGGAGGGGTAATTTTTAATTCAAAAAGGATGGAGCAGGCCCCTTTTGTTGGGAACAACAAGAATGAAATAGTAAAAAGTGCCCAAAAAAATGGAGAATAAAAAAAATTTTTCGCCGGGGGTGGGGGTTTAACCGGCCCTTATTGGGACGACAACCCCCCCCCTGGCAGGTGAGAGCTGGGGGTACCCTGTGACAAACCACGAAAAAAAATATTCGTTTCAAAAACCCAAAAATCCCTTTTTTGATCCCTCTCCACCCCTTCTTGAGACCCCCGATTTTTTTCACCCCCAAACGCGAAGTAATTTGACCAGCAGTTAAGCTTAATAGCCAATATTCTCATCACAAACATATAACATAGAAAAGATTGAGACATTTAGATCTCCGGAAAGGGGGGAATTTTTAAAATTTTTAAAAGGAGTGGAGCAGGGGCCCCTTTTTTTTGGGAACAACAAGAAAAAAAATGAGTAAAAAGTGCCAGAAGACAATAGAGAAAAAAATTTTTTTTTTTTTGGGGTGGGGGTTTGAACCCCACCTTAATGGGGCCACAACTCCGCCTTCGTTTTTAGCGGGCCAAAACCCTTGAGCAAACCAAAGAAAAAAAATATTTTGTTTTTAAAACCCCCAAAAATTCTAGATCCCTCTCTCACCAAAATTCTTGAGACCGCCGTTCGTCAAAAACCCCCATCGCGAAGAAATTTTTTTTCCCGCAGTTAAGCTTAAAACCAAATTCCAAACACAAAAAAAAACAAAAACGATTGGACATTGATATGCTCCCCGGGGGATGGGGTGAATTTTTTAAACAGAAAAGGGTGGAGGGAGGTACTTTTTTTTTAACAACAAGATAGAAGTGGTAAAAAATGCCCCAAGACAAAAAAAATAAAAAATTTTTTTGCGCGGTGGGGGGTTTGAACCTGCACCTTAATGGGAAAAAACTCCGCCTGGGGGGGGGAAGCGTGGGGGTACCCCCTACTATCCACGAACAAAAAAAATTTTTTTTTAAAACCCCCAAAAAAATTTCCCCAGATCCCTTTTCCCCCCCACCCCTTGGACCGCCGGGTTAGTTCACCACCTCGCGAAGTAATTTTTACCAGCAGTTAACTTAAATAAACCAATATTTTCATCACAAAAAAAATAGCATAGAAACGGTTTTTACAAAATTTTAGTATGCCCCTGTATGGGTTTAATTTTTAATTCAGAAAAATGGTGGAGCCCGGGACTTATTTTGGGGAACAACAAACATGAAGTAGTAAAAAGTGCCCCCAAAACAATAGAGAAAAAAAAAATTTTTTCCCCGGGGGGGGGTGGGGTTTGGGAAACCCCCCCACCTTATTGGACGACAACTCCCCAGGGGGGGGGAGAGCGTGGGTCTACCGTGTGACTAAACCACGAAAAAAAAAATTCGTTTCCCAAAACCCCAAACTTTCCCCCTTTTTCCCCCCCCACCCCTTTTTGAGACCGCCGAATCGTTCACCACCATCGCGAATAAATTTTTTTTAGCATTTTGCTTAATACCAAAATTTTTTCCCCCCAACCCAAAAAAAAACTTTGAAACGATTGAACATTGAGTAGGGTCCGGGGGATGGGGGGGGTTTTTTAAATTTAGAAAAAAAAAGGGAGCGGCACTTTTGTTGGAAAAAACAAGAATGAAAAAAAGTAGAAAAGTGCCAGAAGACAATAAAATAAAAATTTTTTTTTCGGGGGTTGGGGGGGTTTAAAACCCGACCTTTTTTGGTTTGACAAAATCCCCCCCGGGGTGAGAGCGTGCTCTACCGTGTGACTATCCACGAACAAAAAAATTCTTTTTTAAACCCAAAGTCATTTCGAAACCCTCTCCACCCCCCTTCTTAGACCGCCGAAATTTTTTTTACCCCCCCCATCGCGAAGTAAAATTTTTGGAAAACCCGCAATTAAGCTTAATAGCCAAAATTCCATCACAAAAATAAACCCTAAGGGAAAAGGAAAGAGCATTTTGTATTTTCCCCGGGGAGGGGGGAATTTTTAAAACAGAAAAAGGGGTGGGCAGGCACTTTTTTTTGGGAAAAACAAAAATAAAGTGAGTAAAAAGGGGCCAGAAGACAATAGAGAATAAAAAAAAAAAATTTTTGCGGCGTGGGGGTTTTAACCTGCGAACCCCTTTTTTTCAAAAAACCCCCGCCTGGCAGGGAGAGGGTTTTGGGGGTACCGTGTGAGCTATCCCGAACCAAAAAAATTTTTTTTTTTAAACCCCAAATTTATTTTTTAGTCCCTCTCTCACCCAAATTTTTGAAACCGCCGATTTTTCACCAAAACCCCCCCCCGAAAATAATTTTGAAACCCCATTTAAACTTAATAGCCAATATTCTCATCACAAAAAATAACAAGAAACATTGAGACATTAAAAATGCCCTGGGGGATGGGGTGAAATTTTTTTAAACAGAAAAGTGAGTGGGGCAGGCCTTTTTGTTTTGGAACAACAAGATATGAAGTGAGTAGAAAATGCCAGAAACAAAGAAATAAAAAAAATTTTCGGGCGGTG
>NW_027626239.1:0-6261 GCF_034508935.2 Berghia stephanieae
GAGACTCATTGACCACCAACTCCAAACCAAAGGGCACGTCAACCATCGATCATCTGGTCCTGCAATGCCCCAGTAACAAAATTAGAAGGGGGTATGAAACGATCTTTGAAGCCGGAGATGACCGACATCATGGATCGACAAACATAATCTGGAGGGTAGCCATACGCTTACTACTACAGCAAGAAACCCCAGGTTGGGCCAAATTATGCTTTATCATGTTACTGAAACTCATACACGTCCAAAAATATCAGGGGGCAACTATTATACATCAATTTGTTGTGTAGAGAATGGGAAATGTATCTTACGTCCCAAGATTCTCTTTGGTGGGATGCTGGAAGAAGTACATACCGAAAACTAACCTGTGATATAGGGAAGAAGGATTGTCACGGGCTGTTGTTTTAAGTGAAATCGACAAACAAGTTTTTCATTTTCAATTTAGAACAAACTTGAGTTGCATATCTTTGCCCAGATCAATTACTACATAAAGGGAAATTGCAAATACCAAATTGTGACCCTCCGCCTCGAAGCGGTATTAAGTCGGGATTTAGAAAACGAAGAAAATCGGGTTTAAAGCGAAAAAGGTCAAAATAAATCAAATTTCAGTTTTTGGTTGTTTCCAGAAACACACTCATTTTTCAAACACAAAAACAATAATAATTCAACATAAATATTTGCGATAAGTTGTGTAATTTTCAAGTTTTAAAAATTACATCTATCAGTAACCCATTCAACACGAGAGTTGCCTTTCTTCAGATAGCCACCATTTCCAAAGCTTAATAAACTACGTGCTTTTTCTCCGACTAATAACTTGTTAGGTATCACAGCAAAGGGCGTGCCTTATCTATCCAGAGAATGCATGGCAAAAATCGGCAGTTACATGGTTTCAACTTTAAAAACTAAAAAACAAGACTAGCATTTTCCCTGAAAACCCTTACAAATAAGAATTCTCATTGGTCAAAAACTGATCCCCACATGCGTCCTCCAAATTTCCCGGCATGGTCAACGCGTGCATGCTTTGTGTATGTAGTGTGTGGGGTGGGGTGTTGTGTGTGTGTGTGTGTGTTTTTGCGCATTTTGATACACACCACGTGTTCATATTTCCTTTGTCTAACTGCATTGTATAATGGGGCGAAGTACCTATCTTTCGGAAATTTAACACAAACTAAGTCTTAACGTTATTTAAATCACTTTGTTATGAACAACAGTTTTTCATCGACTTAAGATTGCCTAACGATAAGCATCTTTAAATAAAAAAAACAGAAAAGTAAAAAAAAAAACCTTTCCAAAATTAATAACTGCCGTGGAAACGCTTTACCAAAAAAAAGAAACCGATAAATGTATGGATAGATAAACTGACAACGACAGACAGATAGATAGATAGATATATAGATAGATAGATGATAGATAGATAGATAGAATAGATAGATACAGATAGATAGATAGATAGATAGATAGACAGATAGATAGATAGATAGAAGATAATAGATAGATAGATACTAATGGGGTAGATGACAGATAGATAGATAGATAGAGTATGAAAATGAGAGAGAGAGAGAGAGAGAGAGAGGAGAGAGAGAGAAGAGAGAGAGAACGTCAGATACAGAGCGAAAGAGATAGGTTGAGAGGGAAGAAATTTTTAATCAAGAGAAATATAGTTGGGGAAAGAGAGAAGAGAGAGAGAAGGAGAGAGGAAAAGAGGGGAGAGAGAAAAGAGAAGTGAGATGTTCGTTTTCATTATGGAGGGTGGGGATGGGGCTAAAACAAACCACAATGTTTGAGAACGCTAAGCAAAAGTGGGAGGAAATTTTAAAAAGCTGACAATGACCACAAGGTGAGATGATAACTATGTGAACATGTCCTAAACAACTGGGAGTTCCAGCTCTAAGAAGAAGATTCAATTACAAGATTTCATGCAGGGCATTGCAAAGTAAGCCCCAACCCCTCCTCCTCAAGCTGTCACTGACTCAAAATGGAAACAATGCCAACAAATGATTTGACAAGTCTAATTTTATTCAAATGCAATCTCATTGGTCAATATGTTTTCCAATTGATTGACTTTGACTTCTTATGAAACAAAGGTCTTTTTTTAAAAACCTATCCCTACCAATTCTTTGCTCCGCCTCCTATCCTTTCTTATAATCCAGCTAATCGCTCTCTCTCTCCTCTCCTCTCTCTCTCTCTCTTTCTCTTTTTCCCCCCCCCCCCCCCCCCCCCCGCGTGTTTCTTTCAAAACATACAAACACTTTCACGCACAACACAAATCCACACACAAAACACACACACACACAAATCAATTTTTTTTCCCAACTCTGTCTTCTTTAATGCACAAGCGCTCCCCCCCCCCCCCCCCCCTTTCTCCCCCCTCTCTCTCTCCCCTCTCTCTCTCTCTGTCTCTCCTTTCCCCTCCCCCCGCCTTCCCCGCGTGTTTGTTTAAACACATACAAACCCCAAACACGTACACACACACACATTTTTTTTTCCCCCTCCTGTCCCCCCTTCCAATGCAAAAGGGCCCCGCCCCCTCGCCCCCCCCCCCCCCCCTCTCTCTCCTCTCCCCTCTCTCTCTCTATCTCTCCTCTCTAATATCTCTCTCTCTCTCTCTCTGTGTGTGTGGTGTGTATTCGTGAATGTTTTTGTGTATTCGTGTGTGTTTCTTTTGTGTGTGGTTGCGTGCAAGTTTCTCTTTCCTTGCTCTCTTATCCTTTTTCTGTTTTTTTCTCTCTCCTGTCACCCGCTTTACGTTGTTTCAAACTGTACTGAAAAATATTAGCTGTTCTTTAACTTTTGACATTTTTGTTTTATTTCCTCTATTAAATAAAACAAAAATGTCGTAATAATAATCCTTATTCATTGAGGGTTTTTTAATTAAATGTCAAAAACAAGTGAACAATTTCATGAAGCTGCAGGCATTTTTTGGGGTGTTTTTATTATTCAAGAGCAACTACAATCAAATAATAAATAACTACAAAAGTGATAATTGAATTTTTGTAAAAAATGTATGTGCGTATTATTAAATGTATGGTTCTAAGCTCATGCCAAATGTTTTTTTTTCTTGATAAATTTTCAAGGCCCTTATCCAAGGAGTTACCTTTTCCCATTAAATTCGACTGCGTGAAAAAGGTGCCACAACTTCAAAGGGCGATTTCCCCCCAAAACCTTGGCTTTTACACTCTCCCTACTTCTATCGGTCATATCACGGCAATGACTAATCAAAAATTTTATAATTTTGGAAATCAAATTTTTAGCGTAAAATAGGCGTTGATTGGGCCAAAAACCCAAAAAATTGAAAATCCCGACTTAATACCGTTTCGAGAGAAAGGGTCACTATACCATTTTGGAGGCAGTAAAAACCTTATAATATTATCCATCTCGTCCATTTGTCAAAGCAAGCCGGGCTTACCAAAGTCGTTGTTCTCCACCATTTAATGAAAATACGAAGTTTGTCAGACTATATTTTAACTGAATTCCTCAGGTAGAATAGATCTGAATTCTTATCATGCGATACAACGTTTGCTCGACAAAAGTAAAAATTTTAAATTCAAGGAAAAATCAATATTCCCTTTAAATTCATTAACTCCCAGGTGAACCGTGTCCCATAATTGATCAAGTTCTGTCTGGTGCTAACATGTTTTTTTCCGGTGGCAAACACGAGGATGTTTTAAAGAAATTTCTAAGTATCAGTCAAAGTTATGTTTGTGTCTATTAAAGATTTCATTTTGGGGTTTTTCTATCAAACGGAGCACAACATATCAACGTTTCTTTGGCAAACCAACGAAACAAAAAGATGAAATTTCCGTGATGGATCAGGCAAGTAAAAAGAGAGCAAAAAGGCGATCCGCGGTCTTTATCGGTTTTTTTGTTGGGTCAAAAACCCGAAAGTAATAAAGCGAATGTTAGGTCTAGATACGACATTTTTTTTTACTAGTTAATTTGTCTATACTCTGGAAAAACGGGTGTTCAAAAAATTTGGCTAGAAAACTCGTCCTTCAAATAAGACTCCCCCCTCTTTGTCAAAACTCCCCCAAACATGGGACTTCGCGAGGTCGAGATGGACGAGAATTTCTAGCCAAAATTTTTAAATCGAGTCTTTTCAGTGCACGACAATGTGTCACCCAAAAACGAAATACATCGTTCCTTAGCAACCAACAGAAAATCATCACAATTTGTTAGGATATATTTCATTGTTCCTTTGCAACCAACATGAAAATCAAACACATTTGTTTCGATATATCAACATTTTTTTTCCTTTCTGATTTTTTTGTTCGTGACAAAATGTAAAGATTTTTTTTTTGTTATATCAAGTTATAAGAAGTATATATTGTATTGTAGAGTTCGTTTTGCTGAAATATATTGACAACAAGAACCTAGATACTGCTTTAGTGTTTGAGTGAAAAAAAAAACCCAATGGTTTTTATGGATTGTGTGGAGTTTTTTATTTTAACTTTATTACCATAATAACCTTATGAATTTTCTTCATATTCTCCATAGCGTCTGCTTTTTTTTTTTTTTGGCGCTTTGCACAAATTTTTTTGTGAACCATCAGTTCTTACTAGTTCAGGTGCTATAAAGCCTTTCCCAGCTTTTAAAGACTTTTTATTCTAAAAGCATTATATATATATATATATATATATATATATATAAAATATATATATATATATATATATAATATATATTACATTTGATTTTCACCATCTCTAGGGAACAGTTAGACATTTATGCTCATTCTTCATTGATCAAAATTACTTCATTAAATTTAAGCAAAATGAACTTAAACTTGATCTTTTCTTCTTTTTTTTCGGAATCCCCAAACGGTGCAACAAAAATCTCTTTGAATTATAAGCCCATCCTTCTATTTCTAGAAAACAATCACTTAACTGTCTATTTGGATATGTTAGAATTGAAGTGCTGTATCCCAACTTTGTACGTGAATATCAGCCATGGATATTTGAGAGTAATATGTGCCCGTTTGCAAATTCTGAAAGATATTGGGTAATGTAAATGTTTTACTGCTCGAAGCTCGAAGAAATAAATAACAATGTGAAATTGAATGTAAGCTTTAATTTAATATACGAAAACAGATAAACTGGAGGCGTTCGGGTTTCCCCTTTATCAACAAAACAGGATGAACGAAACACTACAGAAGTTTGATAACCAACGTGTTTTTGGCTCATTATTGTAATGGATTCTCAGTATGTGCATATTGATTATCCAATATGTGCACATTGATTCTCCAGTATGTGAATATTGATTCTCCAATTTGTACACATTGATTCTCCAGTATATGCACGTGGATTCTCCAGTACTTGAACATCTATTTCTCCAGTATGTGCACATTGATTTCTCCAAATATGGCATAAAAAACATGACCTGAGTCTCAAGTTTTGGCTTCAATTTTTTGGCTTCTAAATTACTCAAACGTCTTTGAGGCAACTGTACCTAATAACCAATCATATTACTTCTTATTTTCTTTTCAGGAGAATCCTCGAATGCTGTAGACGGTAATCGGAACTCAAATTACATCGGTGGAAAATCTTGTTCCTGCACAAATGCTGAAGCAAACACGTACTGGGTTGTAGATCTACTTCGGGAATATCCGATTCATCGGATAGATTTTCACAAATCGAGACCTGGCTGAGTATCGACTTAAGGACTTCTATATCTACGTTTCGAATTTGAACCCTTTCCCAATACCATCCCAAGAAGGAAGTTTTTACAGGCCAGTTTGTGCCTTTGGTATTCTCAGAATCTCCCAGTCAGAGACCTCATTCCCTCTTGTGCGATAAAGTGGTTTACAGGTAGATACGTCTATGTTTGGAAAAAAGCCAACGAACATCTAACTATTTGTGAATTTGAGGTCATTGCGGATAAGGAATTGGAATCAATTCAAGATGAGTTCTCTGTGTTTCCGGGAGAAAGAGTTCTAGAGCTGCGTTTATTCCGACCTTTATACGAGCTCCCACCACTATTACACCAATGAGGGGCGTTATGATATGCTTCCCCATCGTCGGGTGGGTTTGCGACCATTGTGCAGATAGAAAAAGCAACCGGGAAATGCGAGTGTATAGAGGAAAGTGGACTTACCGTGCCAGCAATTGACATTGTGGACAGTGGTTGGACTTTGAGAATCTCTGCGAAATCCCGAAAATCCGTGACTCATCGCCTTAAAACGGTATTATGCAAGGGTGATCCAAATTCTTTTAACGTTGACTCTGAATTCTAAATTGGGGAAATTTTATTTAAATGAATATGAAACCCCTTAAA
>NW_027626240.1:0-6262 GCF_034508935.2 Berghia stephanieae
AAACCCCAAATTTTCATTGAATAAAATGAATACAAAAGGTTCGGTACCGTACAAGATGATAACGAATATTTCGGATTAAAACCTCCTTGTTATAAAATCTTATTCACTAATATTCATTAAATTCTTATCAATTGTTGTTGTTGTTGTTGTTGTTGTTGTTTGTTATTGTTGTTGTTGTTGTTGTTGTTGTTATTGTTATTGTTGTTAAAGTGATTTTCTTTCTTTTCTTTTTCTTTTTTTCTGTCTCTCTCTATTTCTTTTTTTTTTTTTTTTTTTTTTGGCTATCTAGAAGGGCGAGTTCACCCATTCGATCAATGAACAAATTGTGTTTACTACTCTAATAGATGCATTTGTGTGACAACTATTTCTATCAACCTTAAAATATCTTTCAAAACTACAAGTCCGTCCTTCGTGTAAAAAAAAAAAAAACAAAAACAAACAATGGTGGTGTTGATGTTTTGCTGGATCTACAGGGTAATGTAAAATGCTGCTTACTCAAAGCTCAAAGAAATAAAATAACAATGTGAAATTGAATGTAAGCTTCAAATTAATATAAGAAAAACAGATCGAATTGACGTTTCTGGTTTCCCCTTTATCAACAAAACAGGACACTTTATCTGTTTTCGTATATTAAATTGAAGGCTTTCATTCAATTTCACATTGTTATTCATTGCTGGATCGACGAAAAATGATAGAAGGGCTTCTATCTACCATCGTTGGATCGACTAAATGATGCTTTGGCCTCGATGGGAGACAAAAAAAAATAGTTGAGGAAAAACGATAACTTCGCGGAATTCTGTCCCAAGGGGAATGGATAGTGACATTGATTGCAATCCAAGTAAAGTTCTCATGAATGAAACGGCTGGAAAATGATTTTTTTTTCGTACGTTCACAGAAAATGACTGAAATCCGATGATGGCTCACGGTCATGAGATGAACGAGTTTAAATTGTGCTTAGCGTACCTTGTATCAAGGGAGCTAGATAATGTGGGCTCCAATAGCACTAATCCTGTCCTTACTACAACCGATAAAAAGGAAAGCAATTGACGTCACTCAAGTCTTGTTATTGTTTTCAGTCAGCCATTTTTTATGGGTAGTTGTCACTAAATTCTATCAATCAGACTATAAAACGTTCAAGGTTTACACATAGTTTTGTGTGTTGGTAAGCTATATCTGGCAGGCAGATGTCATGAAACTTTTTGCATTCATTACGATAAACAACCAACATTTTTTCTTCTTCAGAATTCTTTTTGTACATCACAACATTTGAAGCTGTTTTATGCTGTAGTTAAGAGTTAATGTTGTACTGTTAAAGTTTGTTTAGCATATTCTTATTTCCTTTCTCAGTTTTTTAGTTTTGAAAATCAATTTTAATTCAATTCAATTCATTTCCAAAGGTTTATTTTAGGTAATTGCCAATATGAGAACAACATTAAAGATTTCCAAATCAATACAGGTGTATTTCAATAATTAACCAAAGGAATCAAAAATTAATTAATAAATAAAGAACTGAATAAAATAGATAAGTAATATACTGTAAATGAATGAAATAAAATAATTTAAATAGAAAAATTAATAAGATATATAAGTAAATAAATAGATAAATAACACCATCTTATTGACTATGTGGGGCATCATAATATATAACATGAGCAAATCATTTTTCAGGAAACAAATATAATAGTAACCATCCATCCTAATTTCAAGTATATCAATGAATACCAGGCAAAACAAAATCCATACGCAATATAAGAACCAAACCTAATAGCTTTACCAATTAATCATCAATCAATACAACTTAAGTATATAAATGAGTATAGGCAAAACAAAATTCAATCCACAATGCAATATACAGATTGTTGTCGATCTGGGGTTTTTTTTAGTAATGTTATTATTATTATTATTATTATTATTATTATATTATTATTATTATTATTATTATTATTATTTTATTATTATTATTATTAATATTATTATATTATATATTATTATTGAGAGGGGCGGGGGGGAGGGGGGGAGTGCTGTGTGGCTTGAAAAAGATTTAGCTCGAAACATTCCGTGTTGATATTTTGATCTATTTTGAAGCTGTTTTATATTCATTTTTGTTTATTCACTTATTAATTATTATCATTACTTCAATAACGTTATAAAATTATTTTTTTTTGAGGGGAAAGCATTGTATAGCGTGATGACTACGATCAGTAGCTGGAATGCGTTTTGAACATAGATTAAGCGTCATATTTTTAAAGAGGAATTAAGCTAAAAAGCTTGCTATTTTATTATTATTATTATTATTATTATTATTATATTATTATTATTATTATTATTATATTATTATTATTATTTATTATTATTATTATTATTATATGTTATTATTATTATTATTATTATTATTAATTATTATTATTATTATTATTATTATTATTATTATTATTTTTTATCATTATTATTATTATTTCATTATTATCATTATTATTATTATTATTATATTATTATTATTATATTATTATTATTATTTTTTAAATTATTATTATTATTATTATTTTATTATTAATTCTCATTATTAATGTTTTCATCTCATCATTCATCATCATCATCATCCATCATCATCATCATCAAATATTTTTTGTTTTCTTGCAGGAAAAAATTTTTTTTAACCGGTTAGACCGACTTGACCAGGGGTAAGAGAATCTAGGATTGTTTGTGGAAAAGACGATGACTTCCTCGGTGGGCTGTATCAAGGGACTGGTTTTTTGTCACCAAGTTTAAGAAAGCCAATCTCCAGAGATTGGTGAAACCTGATGACGTCCGTGTTCTCCCAAGGGTGCTAAGATAGTGAAAGCGGTGACGGGTAATGATGTGTCAAGCAAATTGGAGTATAGGGAATGAGATTAGCGGAAGAGTAGCGTCCCTTGATTGGACGTCACCCATAGTCTGTGACGTCACCGGCGGAAAAGTATTAAGAGAGAGAACGTCATGTTGGTTGTGCGCATATCGTTCTCTCTCTCAAAACTTTTCCGCCGGTGACGTCACAGACTATGGGTGACGTCCAATCAAGGGACGCTACTCTTCCGCTAATCTCATTCCCTATTGATTGCTTGTGTAGTGGCATTAGCACTCGACTTCCATTATAACTATGGACTAGTGTCCTCTTCACGGTGTGGTCAGTCCGAGTTTACTGGACTTGCTTGTTCCACTTCACATCCACCAAACAAAACGTAGGATGTCCTGTTTTGCCGCGCTCTAAAAAAAAACAAAACACGTTTAAATAACAATTTAGGGCCGGGAAACTATTCTTCGAATATAGATCGATTAAAATTATCCTTGTCTTGTCAAAAACCTCTCAACCCTCCGAATTCCGTGTGGTCGAAGTGTTGCAATTTTCAACAAGATTGCACGGGACGACAGTGATATATTTGTAGCTGTATATTTTACAAGTTGAACGAGCTGAAACAGATTTTAAGGAATTTTATCTTTTTTTTTAACATAATAATATATCAAAATAATAGCATTTACTGTTTTGATAATTTGTTTTCTTTAATTTGAATACTTATTCATGTGTTTCTTATTTTGACGAAACTCCGTATGCTTTACGGAGATATTTTTTATTGATAGTTTTCAATTCTTAAGGGGTAAAACAATTTTTTAAATGCTGTAGATACGTTTAAAAAATTTGTAAAATTTTAAAATTGTATTTTTAATGTCGGTGGTCTTTTTTATTCAAGTTGGTATTGTCAAGCAGTAAATTAAACAATAAAAATCAGGATCATGTTTTATTTTTACTTCTGTTAATTTTGAATACAAATTAATGATATTGACGTATCAAATTTAAATCAGTTTTAATTCTATTCTCGAACACCATTATCAAATTGTGCTTAGGGCTGCTTAATGTTCGCAGTGCCAACAACAGTGTCGTAAAAATCCACTGGAAGCGACGAATATAACGAACGGGCTGTAATAAAAATTAATAATCAACCGCCTCAGGGATGTAATTGACGTTGTTTAAACTCATTCTCTTACAAGGGGGCGCCATGATTTTGAGCAAAACCGGGAAAAGCTAACGAGAGTTTTATTGCTCGGTGTCGCATTTGTTCTGGAGGAAATGTCATTTCGGCACGCAAAACGCGGAGCACGAAAAGCCCTATCCTTTTTGTTTTTTGTGTGGGCCCAATGTTTATTTATAATGATTTGTTTTTATCGGAAGTTGTTTGGGCTTATCATACGCTCCAAGTTATAATTTAGAATGACAAAACATGTGACACCACAACTTGTTTTTCTGAAAAATGGCGTTTATAGAATGAATTGAAGTTGACGTCATCTGCTTCTCTGTTATTGTTTTTTATAGAAGGATAGGAGTTGACGTCCACACTCCTTTTTGTTATTGGATTTTTAACGACCAACCATTTTTTTTGGGATAGTTTCTCACTGTATTGTATTAATCAGACTAAAATGTTTAAGGTTTTCACATAGTTTTGTTTGTTGGTACGTTATATGGCTGGCGGATGGTTGTTGAGTTTTATGTTCTTTTTACAAAACTCGTGTATCCAATAGAATGATTGAAGTTGACCTCATTTATTGGCTCTCCATTGTTGTTTTATACCACCGTTGGACATTCGTTTTCAATAAATTAATTCTCTTCAACTTATTGGAAACATCTAAGGTTTTATATAATTGTATATGCTGGCACGATTGACCCGGAGGTAATACCTGGTGAGTATTTCACTTAATCGCTTACCATCAATACAACATTGGACGTGTATGTAATTGAGAGCCTAACCTACCTAATAAAACTACTGAATCTTGTTGTTAACAATTTATATTTAACTTTACTGCTGGACATTTTGAAAACTTTAACTTCATAATATATCGATGAGTTAAGATGGCTGCAAACTAAGATTTATAATGATTTTTTTTAAATAATATTTTAAAAAGATTTTTTTTTTTTTCTGTAGGCAGTATACATATTTAGGTCTATATTATCGAAGTGATCTAAGTACTCGGTCGAATATCTGGAGTGCCTCCCCTTTCCCTATAGGACTAACTACCGCCGCCCCAAAAAACGTAAACTCAAGAGTCTAGTCCGGTTTTTTAAAAATTCGAAAATAATATGTTTGTGTGTATTGTAGTCTAGTGTTTCTTGTCGTTTTTTAAATCATTCTGTGCTTGGATTTGATCAATTCATTTTTAATGGAACATTGTACAAATGTGATATATGTAACTGTGTTGTGTAAACAATGAAATATTGATTATTAAAGATTCATTAAAACTAGTAATAACCGTGAGTCACAGAGGATCAATTGTGAAAGACGAAAATTTACTGTTTACGAAACATAAAAGGTCGATGTTTTGTTTTTTATATTTTAACCAGGGTGGGGGGGGGAGGGGGGTGGGGGAAAAAGGGGAGAGGGGGGAGGAGGGGGTAGTGATGGTGAAGATTTTTTCTTCTTTTATCCTATTTTCTTTTAACCACTTTCTCAATGATTTTGGTTTTTATTCTAATCTTAGCCATCAAATCACCGTTTTTTGGACCACGACAGCACTTGGACTTTATCGAAGTCAATATTACTTTTGTAGTGAATTGAATTTGAATCCGTAGTTATTTTTATTTAAGTAATATGAGAGAAACAGCTATGGTAGAAAAATCTTGCAAATCAATCTGAATTCTAAATGGTTTGTTTATCATACATGTTTCCGAAATTGTAGAAAATTGAGATGATCGAGATTTTTTTGGGTTAGAGAGTGAAAGAGATTGCCATAGTGTGTTGCATGGCAAAAACGGTATTATATTTCCTCATAGAAAGACTTTTTTTTTAATTTGTTTTGTCACAATATGTCAAAAAAATGAAAGTGGAAAAAGGAAATCCAGCAAACTGTTTAACTCCAAATACTTACGAAAAGAGTGGCAGTTTTTTTGTAATATTAAATAATGACAAACACGGGACAAAATAAATTGTGTGTTGTAGCTGTTTTCTTCTCAATCAAGATCAAAGCCTTGAATTTCGATCGATATTTGAAGGACGAGTTTTTATGGCCAAATTTTTAAATACTTGCTTTTGCAGAGTAAGGATTAAAAGTTCATATCTATTCTATGTTGAAAATTGAACAAAATTGAAGTCTTTTCAAATCACAATGGAATTGTTTATGAGAAGAATTTTAGGGGTAAAAAAAAAAAAAAAACGAATCCGCTATTTGATTATTTTTAAAAAAATTTTTTTTTTTTTTTTTTTTTTTTTTTTTTTTTTGGGGTTGAAATAAAGGGGCG
>NW_027626241.1:0-2500 GCF_034508935.2 Berghia stephanieae
GCTTTTTTAAAAAAATGAAAAAAAAATCAAAAATAGCTTTTTTTTAAACACGATTTTAAGATCAATGGTTTACATAGAATTATATTATTACATTCGAATGGAATTTCACTAAAATCATTAACAGGTTTTTGTACCAAAAACACGAAGATCATTCTTTACTATTTTAAATCTGCAAAAAAAAAAAAAAAGGGAAAAATTAAAAAAAAATCATGAAAAAAGGTCCGGGTTTGAGTCCTCTCTGAGGGGCGCGCAGTGAGTTTTTGGGAAAGACTCTTTACTAAATTTTCCCTTCTGTACTCGGTGTAAAATAGACCGGGCTTTAACAGTGTTGTTTCTGTCTGAAAAAAGTTTATCGCCTAACAGATATAGCTCGTCCTAATTTTAAGCATTGCTGTAGGCAGGGACCTCTTGTAAAACACTTTGAGCACGTTTAGGGGATATTGCGCTATATAAATGCTAAATTTAAAAATATTTAAATATTTTGAATTGAAGAGAAAATAGGGATTTAAAAATTTTAAAAAAGAAATGCTATCTGTAAACCGTGTAAAGGGCGCTTTGAGCACGTTTAGTGGATATTGTGCTATATAAAAGCTCTTTAAATTATTGTTATATTATTATTATTATTTTTAAATTATTTTTAAATTATTATTATTATTATTTTATTAAATATTAGAAATATATTATCTCTCTACACTTCAACAGTCAACAGCAGGACTCGAACCCAGAGTGCAATAACCTTATCCGTGCAATGATCTGGGCCCCTTCATGATCCGTATCAAAATATCATAAACCAAATGAAAACAATGAGAAAAGAAAATGACTCACCATTTCAGCATGATGACACACGACCGAGAAAACCCATCGACCTGGAGTCAAAAAATAGAAAAAGAAAAAATGACACAAAACTCACAATTAACTCATTCAATCCTAGAGATTTTTGCTACTTGTCAAAATTGGAACAAAAATAATTAAAATTGAGCATGTACATAGATAGTTTTATTCAACTATCATTAACAGTTAAAACTAAAAACATTAGCTTTGATACTATGCCTATAATTTGTCTCATATAAATGTAATAAATAGGCATGGGGTAAAAGTAACCGGGGTAAACTACGGATATAGTCGGGGGTTAGGGTTGAGTGAGTTAATAAATAAAAAAGTTTGCTCAAAGATGTCTGGATGTCAATTGGATTTGAAGGATAATGCTTTCAATATTTTTATGTTATTTCAGCTGTTGTAAAAGAAGTCGTAACTAGTCCTTCAGAGCTATGGAGCCGGAGTTTCTCCTGGTTGCTATAAAGTGAAATGAACAATAGCAAATGCCTGCTGCCTGCAAATGCCTGCTTTGGATAGAATGCTAATCTATTATTATTAATTATTATTATTATTATTATTATTATTATTATTATTATTATTATTATTATATTATATTATTATATTATTATTATATATTATTATTATTAGCATCATCATCTGAAGGCCAGACACTACTTTAAGCGACACATAGTTGAGTCCTTGGAAAAAAGCTCTTTACTCACATTCCTTCACCATACTCAGGTGTAAAATGAGTACCTGGATGTTGGCAGCGTTGTGTCTGTCCAGAAAAAAATTTGTAATATCGCCTAACAAGTGTCACGTCTTGTTCAACAAATTACGTGTTGCTGCTGGTCAGGAACCCTTTGTAAAGTGATTTGAGCATGTTTAGTGGAAAGTGCGCTATATAAAAGCTCAAGTTTTTTTTGTGTTTTCTTTTGTTTGTTTACAACTTCACAAATTTTCACAAGATCACATCATAAAAATGCCTACCATCTTAGTTTGCAAGATGACCTTTGCCCCCAGTTGACGATAGTCGATGCCCTCCGCTGGTATCATGGATTTGGCCAAATCAAAGTCTCTTTCGCAGAGGAAAAGCTGTGGAGAACAGAAAATCGTTTAAAATGATGATCTATCTTTTGGACAAATTCAAAATTAGATAGTAGAGACCTCATTTTCCTTCATTGGGCCGTCCCGATAACCCAGTTGGTAGAGTACTCGCTTCACACGCAAAGGGACCAAGATCGATACCGGGTGACGTCGAGATTTTTTTTTTCTAATCCCCGTCTAGCCAGCAGTGATTGGGTAGCTGATTCTGTTAGACCTGTCAGAAAGTACTTTGCGATAGACTAGCATCTATCCAAAGGATAGCAAGAAATTGCTATTGTCCGTTTCACGCCACAGAAACCTGGAAAAACTCCATGGGTCTGATGGCTATGAAGGACTAAATGCTATTCTTTCCCCCCATTGCACGAACACCACCCAAAATGAACTACACTGCATACCTGCCTACTTGAAAATTTCAAATTCAGTAAGAAATACAAAATTCATCAGTAATTAATGGTCAAATTTCAGTAATATTAAAGCAAACAAAAATAATGATAGATACACCCATTTATATATGTAAAATAAACTTACCATGTTATATAGGCCTATTACTATGTGGGTCAAGCCTCAATCAACGTCC
>NW_027626242.1:2500-6254 GCF_034508935.2 Berghia stephanieae
GAATGTAAAATTTATTGACTAGATATTCATGACACATACAGTTGATGCTTAAGCGAAGTTGGCCAAATTATTCCCATTCCCCGTTCACTCTATTATTTATATAATCCAAAATCTTTACACACGTAAGTAACATCATTGTAAAAAAAGATATAAATAGGATGAAAAAGAGAGCAAAACAATAAACAAACAAAAACTAAAAAACAAAACAAGAAACAGTCAAGTTGGAAATGTGGCCGAATTTTTTCACATCAACGACATTTGACACATTTCGGCACCCCTGGATTTCAATCACACTAGATCAAATGTACTTAAGTTAACAATAATAATAATAGAATTAAAAAAACAAACAAACAAACAATTAATAATTCTGCATGAAAATCTTCCAGGTGATTCATCTCCAGGAGAAAAAAGGATGTTTGTAGACGAAAACAAACAAACAACGGAATCAGCGCTCGGTAAGGACCAATGGCCACTCCACTGTCACGTTACTGTAGAATGAGCTTAAATCTCAATGGGAAATTAGCTTAAGGCGACCATGAGTTGTTATTTTTCAAACCTGTTGTTAGGATATCTTGTGTTGACAACGCCTCTCAGTCGTCTTATGAATATTACTCACCATTGTTATATAAACCCACGACAGTCCGCAAATCGTCACTTGCTATTCTTCGCACAATGCAGGGTTGATTGTGTGAAAAACGTTCGGGGCCGGAAAATAGGAAGGCAGAGTACAGGTTACTGTACTGTGTAAGTCCGTAAACGGGTGACCAAAATCATTGCATAGAGAAGACAAATTTATTCAATGTCAGTCCGATCTAAAAGAGATCAAATACAATAATAGAACAGAGAAGGCAGATCTGTTTCTATGCATACATGTCCCAATAAAGTATAACACAGAGAAGGCCAAAACTGTTTTAGAAAAATATTAAATGTTGGTTCGGTGACGAATTAAAAAGCGACGTAAGTCGTAATATCACATCTCCATAAAAGAATGTGATAATAAAAGGTGTCCGTTAAGAACTTAAGAATAGATATAAAAGGATAGTGCACAGTTGTGTGCGTAAAATATATTTGAGAAGCACAGTTGTTCTCAATATTTGTTGGGCCGTGTTCGGTACAGAGTAAAGAAGTATCCACATTACACATCTTCTTCACAAAAGGTCGGAGCAACGATGTTACAAGAAAACAGAAGAGCAACCTTGAGACAACAACAAGACACGATTTGTTTGTGTGTATTGTATTATCTTTACGTGTTACTAAATAGGTGTTGTATTGCCAAAACCTATCATTTTCTTTTTGACATTTTCTTATTTTTACATAAAGTTATAATTTAATTAAATCCGCAGACTTGTTTAATAATTTTAATTCTATATTTTTGTGGGGACCTTTTCTAATATCATTAGTCCGATAGTGGTTGGAAATATCTTTATATTTTAATGTCATAAAACCAGTGATATCCACAACGGCAGGGCTATTGGTCAATACTGTCCAACGGGTGCCAGCGCTTGTGGATCAGTATTGACCAATAGTCACTTTGTTATTATTATTATTATTATTATTATTATTATTATTATTATTATTATTATTATTATTATTATTATTATTATTATTATTATTATTATTATTATTATTATTGCTTTTACTAAGTCATTATTTGAGGAATGAACATAGAGTCATTCAACAACATCACAACCAGGAATATCAGATCATGCCTGCGTTGTTACTGAAACCACACTAAACCCCAATTATATGAACCAACCCCCCAAAACACGATACCTTTTCAAAAAGGCCAACTGGGCCGCACTACGAAAACGAATCGAGGGACTGTCATCAGAGATCACAGAACAGCACAAAAAACGGTATGGATGTAAATGAAATGTGGAGCCATTTTCAGTCCTGCCTACTCAGTGCAATCAAGGAGTCAATTCCCAAAAAGTACATAAAAATACAAGAACGCCGCCGTGGATGAACAGGAAAATACGAGCACTACTAAGACGCAAAGCAAAAGCATTCAAGCGGGCTAAACTGAGCGGAACCTGGGATACATACAAATCGTTGCAGCGTCAAAGTAGGCGTGAAATAAGGCAAGCAGAATGGACGCACATTAACAATGTCATAGAAAAAGGACTTGAAACAAACAATACCAAGCCATTTTGGAACTACATAAAAAGCAAGAAAAACGAGTCCATTGGTGTAGCCCAATTGAAAGAAAATGAAACCCTGTACATTAAGGGGAAGGATAAAGCAACGATCCTCTTGGATCAGTTTAAATCTGTCTTTACCCCTCATGATCCACACGATACAACCACCCCACCGACATCACAGAGGTATGACCAATCTCTTACTAATATCAACATAAACATCTCAGGAGTTGAAAAGTTGCTGAAAAACGTCGATCCATCTAAGGCGTCAGGTCCAGATAACATCCCCAACACAGTACTAAAGGAGTGTGCTGAGAGTTTGGCCCCCTCATTATGCATAATTTTTCAAAAATCGGTCGACACCGGGATGCTCCCTAATGACTGGCTGAAGGCAAACATCGCACCTGTATTCAAAAAAGGCAGCAAAAATAAAGCAGAGAACTACCTTCCAATCTCGCTGACGTCTATAATATCCAAACTATTAGAACATATAATCTGTAAGAACATGATGAACAACTTTGAGAACAATGACATCCTAACTGACCTGTACCACGGATTTCGCAAAGGATACTCATGTGAAAGCCAAGTCCTAATAACTATAAACGACCTGTTGAGACTCCAGAATGCCAACACTCAGGCAGACATCGGCATCCTCGACTTTTCCAAAGCATTTGATACTGTGCCCCACCAAAAACTCCTGCAGAAACTAGAAAATTGCGGAATTCGTGGCTCTTTACACACATGGCTTTGTTATTTCCTCACAAAAACGTACCATGAAAGTAGTCCTAGACGGCACGTCATCGGAATGAATGCCCAGTCATATCAGGAGTACCACAGGGAACGGTGCTAGGACCCATACTATTTCTTTGTTTCATCAATGACCTACCTCTACGAGTAAAATCTCAGATTAGGTTATTCGCAGATGACTGTCTAATATACCGACCAATAAAATCTGCAAATGATCAAAAATTGCTACAAGAGGACTTGAATAGTCTCGAACAGTGGGCTAATGATTGGGGAATGAAATTTAACGCAAACAAATGCTACATCCTCAGCACAGCTAAAAAGTACAATGAGACTTACAAGTTAAACAACACCGTCCTGAAACAAGTCGACGATAACCCAAACCTTGGCATCACCTTCTCAAAGGACTTGAAATGGGGGAAACATATTAACAAAATAACCCAAAAGGCAAGCTGCACCCTCGCGTTTCTCCGCCGAAATCTTAGCCACGCCCCAACGTCATGCAAACACAACGCCTACCTCGCACTTGTGAGATCACAATTGGAATACGGAGCAGTTGCCTGGGACCCCTACCTGAAAGAGGATATTCAAAAACTTGAGAGAGTCCAGAGACAAGGCGCCCGGTTCATAACTGGGAACTATAAGAGCAGAACCCCAGGATGCATGACAAAAATGTTAGAAGAAAGAAATCTCATCAGTCTCCAACAAAGAAGAAAAGAAACCCGTCTGTCATTCATGTTCAAGATAATAACAGATCAGATACCATCAATAAAGGCAGACGCCTTTTTCACGCCACGACCAAACAAAAGAAAAATCCGAGCACTCACTTTCGCCAACCACATAACCGAAAACCCCATTGACAGATACGCCAC
>NW_027626243.1:0-6260 GCF_034508935.2 Berghia stephanieae
GGCATTGTTTTTTGATGAATTTGGACTGATTTTTGGATATGATTTAAGTTGACTTTGTACCAATTAATTTATATTTTTAAGAAAAGGATGCATCTGAGAGCAATGAGATTATCTTATTAAGGCATCAAAATTCACTCTATTGTTGAATTTATTTAAGTATTTATTGAAATGAATTTTTAGTTTTAAGTATGAGTCTTACTTGGATAGATATTCGACGTCAAATCGCTGACACCAATTGCTGATTTGAACTAATGTGTGTTGAACATCGATCATTTCTTAGATCTTGACAGATGAAAAGCCTCATTGACTTTTGACATGACCTCCCTATATTAAATGTTTGTTTTTTTCCAATTTATTTTGAGTTAGATATGTTATTAAATGAATCATGAAATTTCGTATGTGACATCATGTCAATATATTTGATAATCATAACATTTTCCTTTTTTTAAAGGTAGCAATTTTTGCTATGGAAATACATGTGACATATTTTGTTTCAGCATTTACCTGCATTAAAGTTCCCTTTAGATGTTCGCTTTTGATGTCTTAGGCATCTCATTAAGCTTATAATGTGTTTGTGTCTTATTTCATTCCTGGTATCAAGATGACACGTTCCGACTTAAAAGAGAGTACTAAGTTTGTATTGAAAATGTAATGATAAAGCTTAAACTATGAAATAGGTTCACCATCCTTGAAACTGACAAATGCGTGCTGATAAGTCTTCATTTGATTACTTAACCATCAATGATAAACATGCGTTAAAGCTGTCCTGCTCAAGTTTTCAGGTTTTCTCTCTCTCTCTCTCTCTCTCTCTCTCTCTCTCTCTCTCTCTCTCTCTCTCTCTCTCTCTCTCTCTCTTCTCTCTCTCTCTCTTCTCTCTCTCTCTCTCTCTCTCTCTCTTTTTTTTTTTTTTTTAAATGTACATATTTATTTTTTCTCTCACAACTCCTGCCAATGCAGCTTAACTAGTGTACGTATTTATAATAGAATTTTTTTTTTTTAAAGTGAGAACGTTGCTGGGCTGTGATGTCACTCTATGGCATGATTTAGATATTTTGTAAAATGATGAGACATGCATTGTGAGTATTTATTATCATTATCATTCTTATCATTATTGTTATTATTATTATTTATTTATTTTAACAAATTTAATTTTTCATTTTTTTATTTTAATTATTGTATTTCATTATTATTATTTTTAATATTTATTTATTTATTTTGGTATGAAGAATTTATTTTGGTATGAAGAAAGAGTGGTGTAATATTTTTTTTTACATTTATAAATTATGATTTGGATGAATAATCTCCCAATGAAATCGGTGCAGCGATTTCCCCTAATGGCTCCCGTCTTAATCATTTAATCTTCTCAGCCTTCCTGGTCATTTAAGATCAAATGTAAATATGATTTATGGGGTAGTTTTGTTAAAAGATAAAATTGATTGAACTGTCAAGCTCTAGGTGGAGTTTTCCGACCTCCCATAGTGGGCAGGGAGGCACTTACTGTGTCTTCTATACCGCTATATCTCTTTTCTAATACTAATATGCTCTCTATCTTTGTCTTGGAATTAGATCACTTGGTTTTGTCCTGGCCCTGGCCAGATACCTTGGCTGGTAGGGAAACAGTCAAATTTTTAGAGTTTTAGAGATGATATGTTTTGTCTCGTAAATCATCTTTCTGTTATGCACTGTATTATTTTTTGTTTTACGTAAATATGATTTATTGTGAACTTTTAAGTGTGTTCCTCTTAGTGGGATCCTGTGCTTATGTTAGGATGAGACATTTAGGTGTTCTCAAACTAAGCACACTGATAATATGCTCTTGGAACCTAAATCTGTTCCCTATTCAAATCAATTCCCGTTTACAGGGAAGCTGTCTTTGCTTCGTACCCAAAAGAAAACCGAGTTTGACTACCCACCTCCTTGTGTGGCCTTGAGCAAGTCACCTCGCCCTAGCTCACTTTGCGGCGCTGAACTGCTGCTGATGCCTGGGTTATTCCAGTCTTCCCTTGGAATAGACCCCAAAGCCCCACTGCTTCAAACCAGTATTATGTTTTGGGGGAACCAAAGACTGGACATTTCATAGACAAAATATGTGAAAGGGGTTAAGAATATTGGCTGTATTGAGAACTAATTTAAATTCTTCAGCTGCATAGATAAACAAATAAATAAATAAGCAAAGTTAAAAAATTTGTAAATACCAGATGCACCTGATTTTCCCTCGGTACATAAGTGAGTCCTTGGAAAAGGCTCTTTAATCATATTCTCTCACCATACTCAGGTGTAAAAAATCAGTACCTGGTCGTTAAACAGCTTTGTCTCTGTCGGAAAAAAAAAATGTAATTTTGCCTAACAGACCTCTTGTCTCGTTCTATATGTTACATGTTGCTGCTGATCAAGGACCCTTTGTAAAGTTCTTTGAGCACAAATAGTGGATATTGGACTATATAAAGGCTCCATATTAAGATCAAGATTGACATAATCCCAGATTGTGAAATTGGATTACAATTGTTATATTCTATTTATCTTAAACCTTTTTTCTTCACATACTTTTTTTCTTCACATACATATTGTCTTGCTTTGCCGAAATTTTCCTGCTGTACAAATTTCTTTAACATTGAGAAGAATCTCAAACTCAAACCTGGGTGTTTTGATTAACTCACTCTTTACGAGTCTATAAGTAATGTGATTTATTTTATATGCTAGAGAAACAATCTTGTTTTTTTTTGTGATGACCTTTCTATTTATATGAGGTTTTAGCAAGTGAATTTTGGAAAAGGGTTGAAGAACAGATATTTAATGATATTGGAGATTCGAATGCCTAAGTCTATTTAGTTTAAATTAAATAAGATTTCAACAAGGATTTTTTGATGATAGCACAATGTTTTCATTTATATCGCCATCCCCATCTTTTCTTTTACTGCTGTTGTCAATTAGCTTTAAAGTATTGTATTCATCACATTATAACAGTTGCTTGAAATCATCATTGTCATAAGTGATCCATAAGCTCTATCGGGTTGTGTACCAGCTTTCTTTTCTTATGTGCTGAAATGACATATATACACTGTTCCGAAATGAATCACATGAAATGAGATATCCTAAAATGCATCTTGACATATTTACAATTGAAAAAGATTTTATAAATAATACTCAAAATGTTCAATATTAGGAATATTACCTACACTCAATATCCTCGGGGAAAAAACCCAACCCAATAATGAAACTAAACTTGTAAATTTAACTTAAAGTTGATAATTTATACAAAAACCCTTTTAGGTGTTGTGCATGGTCCACCTTTGACATAATACCTGGTAGATAAGGTCGCTCACATATATCCCATGAAAACCCCACATTTTCTTGGGTTGCTGAAGAGTTTGGTAACAGGATCCAGCGTTTCATGTTTAACATAGATATCATAGCTGCCAACCAGTACGATAAAATCGTACTTAGCACGATTTGGCCAATCCAGAAAAAGAAAAAAAAATCCAGAAAAAAAAGAAAAAAGAAGAAAATCTTATAAAAATTATCTTGGGAGAAAATTTTCGCCACAAAGTAGGCTGTTAAGACCCAAGCCTCAGTAATCTGCTTCTGTCACCACCTCCCCATCACTTATGCCTACCCAGTATGATGATAAAGGTAAGCTTCTCTTAGTATTACAGTTCTGACCATTCCAGTACATTAATAAATATGCCATTTTAAGACATGAATTGGGCGTCCGCGCCGCACCGCGTATAATACGTTTTTGCATTTTGAAAAGTTGGCAGCTATGAGATATGATGCTGTCCTAGTATTTCTATTACCAAAAAGAAGAAACCTAACCTTTTCATGTTAATGTATACCCCAGAGAAGTGGGACGATTTATTTAACTTCACAGTTGTTTCCAATTTACATCTTCCCTTTTGCTCATTAGGAGTCTTTTCTGATTTCTCCAGAGTGATATTTTCTAGATAATGAAAGGTACACACCAGATTTTGATGTGGTTTCATTTTGTTTCATATCAAAGCATTAATTCATGTTTATAATTGGTACAATACTTAATGGATTCCAATCACACCAAATTCCAGCACGCTCTGCAATAGGACACCCTTGGGCTGGGTGACCGAATTTTATCTATATAATAAGTTATTACCTCCCTTGAGTATTGTATTTGGCATGCTCCGATTCTAATTCTAGCACACTTTTTGGCTTCTCCCAAGAGCTTGCTGGAAACCAGCAAGTGTTGTATTAGATAACGTTTAAATATTTTTCCAGCAGTCCACAAGATCATTGTGATTCTACTGACAATCTAATACAATTTTTATTTTTTTTATTCATTAATGAAAAAAATACACCCTGTATAATAGATGATGCACTACAATCAGATACAAGTTGTCAACAGTCCGTAGGACCTTACCCAGTGAATGACATGTTTCTGTGGTATTTCAGAGTGATAAGGTCCATGGAGTTGGAATTTTCTCTGGTTTCTGTAACATAAAGACAGTAACAATTGCTTGCTAGCTCTGTGTGTAAAGCACTAACTGGGCAAGAATATTTTTCAATAGACTGAAATTCTATTCAAAGGGAAGCACGCGGAGGGGACCTTATAGCTCGTGAAGTCCAGGGCACAATAATTTTCTTCTTAATTTAGAGTACATGAACTCAACAATGAATAAATGATAATGTTGAAACAATAAATGTCTTCATTGTTAAGTTTTGAATGACTTGAATTACATGAATATGAATGATTGTTGTAAGTTGAATTTCTGGTTTAACTTTCTTTTTGAAGATATATGTATTTTAATACATGATTACTAACGTTGTTCATTTTTCATTTGTTTTCCTGGTCTCAATTTTATTGGATCTGGGAGAAATGACATTTTTGTGAAAATTTATTCCATTTTATTATATTTTGCCATTTCAAATATTAGTTCAGATTTCCTTCCAAAAAGTTTGGATGGACATAAAGAAAATTGAAAATCTTTTTTTGTGTTTTAAAAATGAAAAAAAGTTTGCGTAATGCATAATGCTAATGTAACAGAGGGTGTATATGTGTGTTAGTGAGAGAGAGAGAGAGAGAGAGAGAGAGAGAGAGAGAGAGAGAGAGAAGAGAGAGAGAGAGAGAGAGAGAGAGAGAGAGAGAGAGAACAATCCAGTGTAATCAGTTGTACAGCAGATTATAAGACTAAGACCAAAGCAAGATATTAACTCACTCAATCCTAGAGATTTTTGCTATTTTTCAAAATTGGAGAAAATGTATTAAATTAAGCACATACATAGATAGTTTTATTCAACTATCATTAACATGTAAAAACTAAAAACATTAGCTTTGATACTACGCCTATAATTTGTCTCAAAAGAAATGTACTAAATAGGCATGGGTAAAAGTAACCCTGGTAAACCTCAGATAAAGTCGGTGTTAGGGTTGAGTGAGTTAAATTAGAGGATGAGTATGATGTGACTTTAAATCAAAAGTGCATTGCATCTCTGCTATGACTCACATATCAAGTTTTCAGAACCTAGATGATCTCATTTAATCTGGGATCCGCTTTACATAATCATTTGTCTCGTAAATTTTCATTCCAAGTGGATGACCAAAAATCCTTAACTGAGGCACTTTTTATTCCAATTTGATTTGTTAAATCAACTTTTTAATTAATTTTTTTTTTAAATTATTCTTTGAACCATTGATGCATTTCAAATTTTTAAAGTTCTGTTTAGATTTTGATTTGTTTCTTGTGATATTACTTTTGTGTTCAAATTCTAGTCATTCCAATTCATTTTTTTAAGAATGAACAAAATGGAGAGGTATATTTCTTTCCTGTCAAATATTTTTATGTGCAATTTTTTAATTATTTTAGATATTTTTTAAACAAATCTTATTTAAAAAGTTATTTTCTTGTTTTGAAAATTTGCCATATTGTGGATTAAATAAATTTTTAAACATTATTACTATATTTTCCGTTGCATATGCACTGCTAAACCCCCAAAAAAAAAATTTTGGTATTGAACAATGGGCCTTGGGTTTAATTTTTATAGTTTTATATTTTCCCACTTTTGAAACTACTTTTAAAAAATTTTTGCTCAAACTTCTTTTAGAACCAAAAAATAAAATAAAATGAAAAAAAAATGTTTTTGCTGCTCAACTTATTTATATACATAAGATATGGAAAAATCCTATTTAAAATTGACATTTTTAAATTTCACTCAAGCATGGTTTTTCCTTTCCCAAATCATTCGAATGTGCCCAAAATTTTTTTCCCTTTTTATTCTTTGTTATCATGCCTTTC